>NC_056743.1:1208044391-1208050897 GCF_019279795.1 Protopterus annectens
ATTTTTATTCTTACTGTATTCCTTGCCTAGGCCCTGACCACAACGTTGCTAGTTGTCGGTTTTGTGCTAGATTTAACCAACGCACTATTAAGCGTCGGTACGAATTTGCATTTCATTACTTTGGCCGAAGGTTTAACTATGTAATGCCGTCAGAACAGCTGACGACCGGAGTTCATAAGCGCAAGGAAAAAGAAAAGGACAGGCATCCGAGGTCCAAAACAGACGACGAGGCCTCTTCTAGGCCAGTCGCAGGTTCTCAGTGAGGTGCTTTTGCAGCCCCTGACACTCGCTACCTCAGAGCCACAGGTCGCCTCCGACTTCCACGTGGAGACAACTAGGCCTCTGGAAACACATGTATTGGGCCTATGGAATCTAATCCCTTAGATGGGTCCGGAGCCTCTGAGCAGGCATCTGCTTCGGAGGGTGTTTTCAGACCTACACAGCTTTCTAGCAAGCCAACTTCAGCACCCAAGACAAAGTCTAAAACACTTTTAAAGACAAAGAAACAAGTACAGCATTCTCTTGCACAGTCAATCATGCCTTAGAAACAGATGCTTAAAATTGCCGAAGACCTAATTACTTTGATCAGGGGTTCCCATCCCCCTCCTGATAAAAGGCCTAGGCAAGACACTGACTATGATTCCTCTGATCAGGTTTCCATCTCATCTGATTCCTCTTCAGAACAGGGATACTCCCTTCCTCCCTATGAGGACTCTGATGCTGAAGAATCTATCCCTTCAGCCTCTCCTCCTGAGGACTATTCTTTTGGGGAAACCCTGCACACCATGAGGGAGCATTTCCACTGGGAGAGCCAAGATTATTCAGAATCCAAAAAAGGCTCAGAGATATTTTCTTTTATTGCCTCAAAACAGACCTCTTGCTGTTCCACCTGTACCAGACATTGTAGACTATGTATTTTCAGAGTCCAGTCTCTCTCCTGATTCTTTACCCCCTGCACCAGTTGAGACAGATAGGTACTACAGGGTCCCAGACTCGCATACATTTCTTTATAAAAACCCTGCTGCTGACCCAGAAACTATATATTAGGGTCCCAAAGGGGTCAAGGCTTCCACTGCAAAAAATCCCTGTTCCCTCCGATAGGGATTCTACAGCACTGGACAGATGGGGGAAAAAAGTTTACACCTCTGCTGCTTTAGCTGTAAGGGCTTTAAATTGCCAGTTTCGTATGCTTAAATATCAGCAATACCTAATGTCTCTGCTTAAACAGAAAATGCTGACAAACTCAATGTCCTGAAAACAAGGAAATGCAGGATTTATTGCATGCAGCTGAACAAGTGGGAAAGCATACATTGCAATGTGGTTTTGATTCATTAGAGGCCTCTTGCAGGGCCTCAGTTACAGGGTCTGTCATTCGAGGGCATGCTTGGTTAAAGGAACAGACTCTGCCTGATAATGTTAAAGCAAAATTATTGGATGCTCCATTACAGCATGATACTCTGGTGTTAAGGCAGAAGAGGTGTTAAAGAAAATGGAGGATAAAGCGAAATCTATGCAGACTGTAAAGGATTTCTTACAGGTTCAACCACCCAGATTTAGCAGGAACTGGCCTTCTAAAAATTGGTCCTTTCCAGTGTCAGGCCACAAAGAGGCAGATACAGATGCCCTAGAGGCAGATCTCAGCCCCAAGACTCATACAGACCTAAACAATGGGGTGCTTCTTCCTCCAAAAGCGGAGAAGACAAATTGCAACCATATAGAAAACAGTCCCAATGACTTCCCACTGCCAATGCCAAGCACTCTTCTTTTGGCAGCACCCTTAGGGGGAAAGCTAGCACTTTTCTCTCAAAATTGGCACATGATCACCCAGGACAAATGGGTACTGAATATTGTTTCTCAGGGCTACAGGTTCCACTTTCACACCCTTCCAAAAGCAAAAGGTATGCCAGACCTGCCACACACAATCAATGGGCAGAGGCACAAAAGCAAATTTCATCTCTCATGGACATGAGGGCTATTGAGCGAGTTCCACAGCAAGAACAGGGACAAGGATTTTACTCAAGGCTTTTCTTGGTACCCAGAAAGGACAAAGCATGGAGACCAATACTGGACCTGTCTATTCTAAATACTTTTATGGACATTCCAAAATTCAAAATGCTGACACTGCAGCAACTTCTGCCCATGCTGGGCAAGAAGGCTTAGCTCGTAACTTTGGACCTCAGAGGCATACCTGCATGTCCCAATCAGACAGTCTTGCAGAAGATACCTCAGATTCATAGCTGGCTCAATGCACTACCAATTCTCTGCACTGCCCTTTGGCTTATCTACTGCTCCCAGGGTCTTCACAAAATGCCTGGCACCAGTAATTGCATTGTGCAGACAAAGAGGAATTCAAATATATCCCTACTTGGACGACTGCCTTATTCAAGCAGAGAGCAAGGACATTCTACTAAAGCATCTGGCGTTTGTAAAAAGTTTACTTATTTCCCTAGGGTACACAGTAAACGAAAAGAAATCAAAACTAGTACCCTCTCGAGATATTTCTGGGTTCAAGCTTAAATACAACTGCCCAGATGGCTTATCTTACGCCAGACAAACAAAGGCAACAGACTTCTTACTTCAAAATGTTGGCAACAAAGACGCATCTATCTGCAAGAAAAATTCTGTAGACTTTGGGCTTCATGGCATCCTGCATTCTGCTAATTCCATATGCAAGACTGCATATGAGGAAGCTACAATGGTACCTAAAAAGTGTTTGGACTCAGCATTGGCACAGCCTGGAAACATTAATTACCCTCATTCCCTGCCTGCAACAGGAGTTTCGATGGTGGGCAGTGGCCTGTCACCACAACAAGGGACAGCCATTCATTTTACCCACAGCCAGGCAGACTATAACAGATGCATCGGATTATGCTTGGGGGGCACACATGGCAGGAAAATGCATTCAGGGCACGTAGCCCACAAGCCAAATGCATCTACATATCAATCAGAAAGAGATGCTAGCTGTACAGAATGCCCTGACAGCCTTCAAGGACCTACTCCATCCAGGGCATCTACTGCTAAGGACGGACAATACTACAGTCATGTGGTACATAAACAAGCAAGGGGGCACACATTCCTACCCCTTCTGCAGGCAAGCCATGACTTTGTGGAACACAGCATTGGCCTATCAAGTGCATCTGCAAGCACAATTCCTGCCAGGAAAGACAAATACTCTGGCAGACGAACTAAGCAGAAACCTCATGGACCCTCACGAGTGGAAACTAGATCCACAAGTCTTCAGTATGATAACAAGGAAATGGGGATACCCAGACATAGATCTATTTGCCTCCCCTCACAACTGCCAACTACAGAGATTCTGCACAAGGACTTATCACACACAAGCACGGAAGGTTGATGCTCTATCATTCAGCTGGAAAACCCTGACAGTATATGCCTTTCCTCCACTGCCTCTCCTCCCCAAGGTACTCCTAAAGGTCATACAAGAGAAGCCAAAAATGATGATTGCCCCAGACTGGCCACGCCAGCACTGGTACCCAATCCTGAAGAGCTTGTCTCAAGGCCCTGCCTGGACTTTACCTCAGATTCCTCACCTTCTGACCCAACAAAACAGTCAGATCCTGCACAGCCAACTCAGAACCTTAAATCTGGCTGCATGGCGAATAATATAACCACTCGGAACACACCTCTCTCTAAAGCAGTTATGGATGTTATTTTGGAAGCCAGGAGGCCCAGCACCAGAAAATGTTATGCAGAAAAATGGAAGAGATTCTGTGCTTGGAATCGGGAATTGACCCGCTTGTTGCAAATATTCCTCAGATTTTACAATACCTAACTGAGATGCTGATAAAGGCCTATCCTTTTCGTCAATTAAGATCCACGCCTATGCCATTTCAGCTCATTACAATACGGAGCCACCTGTTTTTTCAAATCCACTGCTAAGGCAGTACCTCAGAGGGGCCAAAAACATAAGACCCCCAAGGAAAGCACCGATACCTACATTGGACCTCAATTTTGTCTTGGAAAAGCTCACACTGCCTCCTTTTGAGCCGGTCAATACAGCTGAGATAAGATTCTTATCATGGAAAACAGCTCTGTTCCTAGCAATAACTTCAGCAAGAAGAGTCTCAGAGTTACAGGCATTAATGGCAGTGGAACAGTTTATCATTTTCCATCCGGACAGAGTTTCTCTAAGGACAAACCCAACATTTATGCCAAAGGTGGTATCCAGTGTGGCTCTTAATCAAACCATTCATTTGCCTACTTTTTATCCAAATCCCCAAAGTAAAGGGGAGAGACTTCTGCATTCTTTGGACATGCACAGACAGCTACGCAGAAAGACTGAGCAACTTTTAGTGGCATATGCTGCAGGATCACAAGGAAAGCCTATCTCAAAGCAGACTATTGCAAAATGGATAGGACACTGCATTCGTTTCTGCTATGCACAACATGGCAAATCAGTGCCTAAGGGCATTGGGCCACATTCTACCAGGGCAGTAGCCAGATCAGCAGTTTTTGTCAGAGGAGTACCAACCAAGGAAAATGTTCATCGTGTTACATTGCTGCAGTCATCACACTTGGGTTATCCTGACGTCAAGTGGTCCCGCAGTCGGCCAGAGTCCCAAAGTCTTGGTCCGGCGTCTGTTGCTGTCGCTTCTTCCCTGACGTCAGTGCGCCAGGGGTATACAAGATGCATCCGATGCCATTTTCTCCAGTCTTTCTTGCTGCACGGTGCCCGAAGCAGAAGCAGTTAGCAAGTGCTGGTCGGCCAACTCCTGTGATTTTCAAATCGAATTTCAGACCGAAGTCTTCAATAAAGCTAAGTACCCCGTTGGGGAACCTTTTCTTGCCTCAGTCCGATGTCAGAAAATGTTAACAATTGCATTTCTTGTGGGAAGCAAATACCTCATAAGGACTTTAATTCTTTTTGTATTCCTTGACTAGGCCCAGACCACGACGTCACAGGTTATCGGTTCTGTGCTAGGTTTAATAAACGAACTATTAAACGTCTGTTTGATTTCGCCAGACATTACTTTGGTAGGAAATTTAATTATACCATGCCGTCGGAGCAACCGACGACTGGAATGCATAAAAAACGCAAAGATAAGGACAGGCAGCCGAGACTCAAACCAGACTCCGAGGCCTCTGCTAGGCCAGTCGCCGGTTATCCAGTTTTCAGTGAGGCGCGTATGCAACCCCTGACGACCTCTGATTTAGAACCCCAGGCGACATCCGATTCACAAGTGGAGATTGCTAGGCCTCCACAACCTTTACCTTTAGGCCCTTCCGACTCCATGCCGGAAGGAGATACCGGTGCAGTTGAAACGCCTTCAGTTGCAGAAGGTGTCTTAAGACCCGACTACACTCACTATTAAATCCTATGCAAAGCTGAAAACTCCTTTAAAAACAAAGAAGACTGTACAGCAGTCTCCAGTACAAGGCCCCATGCCTAGGAAACAGATGCTGAAGATGGCTGAAAGGAAATTTTGGAGGCTGCAACTTGGAGCTCAGTGCACACTTTTACCAAGCACTACCACTTACCTCTCTACTCTAAATCCAGAGCAGGCTTTGCCACTGCAGTTCAGCAGGGCCTCATAGCCACTCCTATTTCTATTTAGACCCAGCCGCCCAACCTCAGCTTTGGGATTCAACCCAAGTGTAATGACTGCAACAGTGAAACACGATGAACATAGTACAGCTGTGTACCTACCATAAATGTAGATGTTCGTGTATTCACTGTTGCAGTCCAGGTTACCCACCCACCATCCCCCTTTCTTTGCTGGGACTTATCTGTACTTCTCTATTCTGTACAACCTATGTGGTGAATTTGCTTGTAGATGAAGGTATTTATTTTAATGCATGCTTTTTATAAGCAATGTTTTTACCCTACCCTTCTGGGGGCACCTGACAGCTGGGGCAAGAAAAATTGAAGAAAATGGCATTGGCTGCATCTTATATACTCCTGGTGCACTGAAGTCAGGGATGAGGCGACCGTAACCGACGGCGGACCAGGACTTTGGAATTCAGGCCAACTGCGGGTAGCCTGCCAGCAGGATAACCCAAGTGTAATGACTGCAACAGTGAATACACTCGAACATCTACATTTATGGTAGGTACACAACTGTACTTTCCTTCCTCCCTCTTTTGCTTTTGCCCCCCCCCGAAAAAAAAATTATACTGATCCCTTTGGGCTGTAAGGTCCTGCACTCGTTCTTCTCCCTGGTTGTTATTTAATGGTTGGGAACTTTTTTTTCACAGGGTGTCCTTTTACAAAAAAAGTGCGTTTCTGTTTAGAAATGGTAGGTTTCTGACTAGTGGTTTAGTATTTTGTAGGTTGTCAGCGTGGTCCTTCTGGACATGCATTCAGTCACAATCTTACTTCTGCCTTTTCTTTGTTTTTCTCTCAGTTTTTGGCCCTTGCAATGTTTCTGCCAGTGTGACTGGAATGATGCCCCCCCCCCTTTTCCTTTACTTTTCAGGGTTCCGATAGATGAAGCTGCAGTGGTTTTTAGCAGTTTAGAACTGGGCTTTTTTTTTTTTTTTTTTTG
>NC_056743.1:1208071367-1208226367 GCF_019279795.1 Protopterus annectens
TAATTTAAAAAGGTTTTGCAATTACTACAATTGCTCAGTCTATCTTGCTGTTGGTCTGACTGACTTGAAATCACCTTATTTAGTTAGTTTGTTAAAGTTCTTTGCTTGAGAGTTTGCTTCCCTAAGTCATTTTTGTACTCTTACACATTAAGTGGGCTTGGATTCACCATATAGTGTTGGTAGGTGGTGGTCTTGTCTATCTGAATTGGAAAACACAAAAGTTAACCTATAAAACTAGTACTAGGACTGTAACCTGCAATTTAGTGGCGTATTGCACAAAGTTAAGCTGAGAGTATCTAGGTTGTGCGTCGGCACTAATACCACATCCTAGTACTATGTAATACCATATTCTAATACTGTTCGACTGTAGTCTTTAACCCTAGAAGAACTCTGTAAAAACAATCCTCAAAGCCTAATAGCCCACCCAGAGGGTAGTGAAAGCGACTGAGAGGGATTATAAGGAACTCCCTCTCCTCCATACAAGACCTGCACATGTCTGGATGTCTCAGCAGGGCAAGGAAAATAACCAGGATAGCACTCATCCTGCTTAGAAGCTATTCTCGCGTTTTAACATCAGGAAGGCTCTTGATGCATACACTGCAAAATCATGAGATTCAGAAACAGTTTCTTTCCACTAGCCATCTGTTTACTGAACTCTAGGAATGGTACCTTTCCTAATGGACATTAAGGCAGTAAACCAACACAACTTAAAAGTCTCTAGTGCAATATGTAACAAGGTCTTACCCGCACCCAGACAGCAAAGTCAGCAGTAATCAAATTGAACTATCTTTCTGTGTAGTATAAATGTAGGCCTTAAATCAATATTTAAGTGCATTTTTCCTAGTGAAAATAAGCTAATAACCTAGTAATAAGTGACGATGTATTAAATCAGTGCAGTAATGCAAGTATTTATTATTTTGTGTATAGAATTTTGTGTATTGGGATGTTAAATGTAGTCTGTTTTGTATGCAATTTGAGCCAGAAAAAACATTATTTCACTCTGTTTGCACTTGTGAGAGTCAAAGTGGCAATAAAGCTTACTTTGACTTTTGACTTTGACTTAATGCAGACCCAGGCAACATGGATATGCAATTTCCAAATATTTCTGTAGCCAGCTTGGTAGCATTGGGCATCCTGAGACAGTGTAGTAATTACCTCATGTTCAGTGACAACCTTTTAATCCTTCAAGAAACCAACACAGTATGCTTGAAAAGTACTTACAGAATTTCCTTGGAGGCAAAAAAGTCTCCTACAAATAAGGTTAAGCACGCACACTATTTCCACCACATTTTCAACACACACGAACCATCTTATTTTGAAGCACTAAAGCAATCTGCCCAAACCTCAAAGATGTAAGCCTGTAAACAATGCTGATCTCCAGCAGTCTCTAAATTCTGGACCAGTAGCAGCACCTAAACTGCACATAGGCCTACACTCAATGGACTTCCCAAAACAAATCCCATAAGGCAAGCAAACTGTTTACCCAGGACTCTTGTCATAGGGGACTCCATTGTATGAGATGCACATGCCCCTGACAAGATTACTTTCAGTTGCTTATCTGAATTCAGGATCCTTCACACATGCAGTGAAGTCAATGCACCATAGGTGCCAGTATAATTCTCTCTCGTCTGTGCTGTGGGTGTAAATGACCCGAGGTGCATTTCTCTGGATTATCGGTGCCAGTATGATTCTGTGTAGTCCGTCTGGGCGTAAATTACCTGAAATGCACCTGGATTATATGAAGAGACATTGTGGACCACTTTGAATGTGCGTCTCAGACAGATATGTATGTGCTTTACCTCGTGCACCATTCTACTTTCACAAAGGATAATGCAAAATATGAACAAAAAATGAATGACTTTTAACAATTGGCTTAGTTGCTGATGTCAGTCCAGTGTGGATTCAATATCTGTTAGCCTGGAGGGAAAAGGAAAAAAAATTGCTTTGCCAAAGGAGGCCTGCACCTGTACCCCCTGAGCTTCTGGATTTTGGCTAAAGCCATTTTTGTTTTAAGTGATAAACCTACTGACATAGTAAATGAAAAATGAAGGGACTGTAAAGGTGTTACTACCCAGTGCTAAAAGCCTTGCTCCACACCCTCAAGCTGTCCTCGTTCTTGCCATATTACGTGAAAATTTCCATGCATGTATTTGTATTGTATTTCTATCCATTCTATATATTCTTTTATTGCATGTTTTGTAATTACTTCATAAGTATGTATACTTAAAATGTGATGTTTTTGTTCTTAGTATTTGTTAAACTTTTTTTTTTTTTTTTTTGGGAGCTTTTCTCCTCGAGTCACTGCTGAAAAAGGGCTTCTAAGAACCCAGACAGATTAATCCGGTTAACAAATGTAAAAATAAATAAAATATAGTCTGTGCCACTACCAAGACATAGCTTAAAGCCGCAGAAATTCTCTGGTAGTGCAAGGCTACAGTGCCTTCGATGCATTTAGACCATCAGCTGCACAGATGGTGATTTAAAGGTGGAGAAGCCTTGATCTACATTAGCAACAAGTGTACACCTCGAGGTTGGTTAAATAAGATAATACCCTGGAGTTAATCCCTGTGCATATCACCTTGGATACAGTCCATTACCATATCTTAGCAAGCTATAAGTCATTGTCTCAAGAATCCTACAACTGTTATCTAGACCTACGGGAGACGCTCTCCATCCAGCCAAATACTCTGTTCATAGGAGGCTTTAACTACCCCTTTATAGAGTGGGAAATGTACACTGCCACCAACTTACAAAGTGAGTGTTTCCTGGGATTCAACACAAATGCCCTTGATCGGTTAGTGTGCACTTCAACCAGAGGTTCAAACGTGCTTTATTTTGCTGTCATCAAAAGGGGCGAATGCACCCCCCAAACTCCTCCCCTGTCACATCTTCAGTGGTTGATTCACAAAGCGGTCTCATTCGAAATATGTCAACTTGTAAAATCCAGCAAAGTCTGTTGCACTTAGGATGTTTTGTTTTAATTTTTTTTCTGTTAAGCAACCGTTTGGGTTTGGCAGGAGACTGAATTTTGACAGTTCATAACCGGTTATGCAGACTTATTCACAGAAATGCTGAATAAACATGTAAATAGTGGTATAGAGGCTACTGTAGCATATAGAAGTAAGCCAAAAATGTACACTGGTGGAATCTTAACAGGGTATGTAACAAAAGGAAAAGTCATGGCCTAAGTCAGAAAGAGCAACTCATGACCAATAAAACTAAACAGAAAAGTTAGAGGACCAAATCCAACAAGACCAGATGTTCTAAGTGTTTCACTGTTGCAGTTATCACATTTGGGTTATCCTTGCCGGGGTAGCCCTCTGATGGCCCGAATATCAGAGACTTAGTATTTCTGCGTCGGTTGCTGTCGCTTGAAGACATCAGGTCATCAATAGTATAAAGTAAGGCAGCCGACGTCATATCAGTCTGTCTTGCCATAGAGCCCGAAGCAGAAGCAGTTTGCAAGAGTGCCAGTTGGCCGCTACCTGAGTTTTCGTCTATCAAATTGAAGTTGGAAGTCTTCTAAAGCTACGCACCCCGTAGGGGATCTTTTTTTCTTGCACTAACCGATGTCAGAAAAAAGTTAATTGTTTTGCCTGTGGAAAGCAAATACACACAGAGTCTTCCACTCTTACTGCATCACTTGTATAGGCCCAGACCACGATGTCCCCAACTGCCGCTTCTGTGCTTTGTTCAACACCAGAACTATCCATCGTTGGGCCCTTATTGTAGCCAGAAAACTTTGCTTACAGTCCTCTAATTCCGAGATGGCTTCAGTAAGCTATCCGACAGCCGATCTTCCGAAAAAACGTAAAGATAGACAGACAAGACAGTACAGGTCCAAACCTACTGACGCTTCCGTTAAGCTAGTCGTCTGTTCTCTGGTCCTCAGTGAGATGCTTTTGCAGCCCCTGATGCCCACTTCAGTTGATTCACAGGCCGCTACTGAAATCCTTTCAGAGTCTAGTATGCCGCAAAACTCTTATTCGAGTAAGGATCCTGCGGTCGTTTCTACCTTGAATGGGTCTGGAGCCGCTAAGCAGGCACTGGCTTCCGAGGAAGTCCTTTGCACTACCAGATCTCAACACAAACCGTCGACGTCTTTCGTGACTACCATTCTTTCAAAAGCAACCAAGTTTCTTAGGCCCAGGGTATGAACCACACCCAGGAAACTGACGACCAACTCTCAGGCGCCTGCTTCCTTGCCTCAGTCTCAAATGCTTAAAATGGCAGAAGACCTTATGCTTATCAGGGGAAGCCAAGCTACCCCTCTCCAAAAGGAAAAGAAGTTTGTCTCCTGTAGTTTTGTCTGAACAAGAGTCAGATGAATCTGATGCATCAGAGTATTAAGACATGCAACCCCTCTCCACTTATGAGGATTCTTATGCAGAGGATTCCATTCCTTCAGCCTCTCTCCCAGAGAATTTTTCCTTTAGGGAAACCCTGCATACTTTAAGGGAGCATTTCCAATGGGAGAGTCAGGACTACAGTCTGACTAAAAAGACTCTGGGAATTCTTAGATCTTCCACAACACAGACCCTTGGCCATCCCCCCAGTACTGGATGATGTGGAGGATGTTTTCCTTGAATCCAGCTCTACTCTTGACGCCCTACCTCTTGCTCCCAGAAAACCAGGCAGATACTGTAGAGTCCCTGACTCTCACAAATATCTTTTCAGAAATCCAACAGCTGACTCTGAGGTAATTTCTCAAGGGCCAAAAGGGATTAAAGCAACCTCTAAGAATCCCGCCCCCTCTGACAGGGATTCCCGAGCATTGGACAGATGGGGTAAAAAAGTATTCACCTCAGCTACCTTTGCTATCAGGGCACTAAATTTCAGCAACATACCTTTGAACTCCTTAAACAAAAAATGCCTTCCCTTCCTGCTTGGGCAGAATCTAAGGATTTACAAGAGTTAATGCATTCTGCAAGTCAAGTAACTAAACACACCTTGCACTGTGGTTTTGAGGCCCTAGAAGCTTCTTGCAGGGCAGCAGTCACTGGTTCTGTCATTAGAAGGCATGCATGGCTTAAGGAACAGCCCCTGCCAGACCATGTGAAATCTAAATTGTTGGATGCCCCCCTTGCACAAAGATGACTTGTTTGGCACTAAGGCAGAAGAGGTCTTAAAAAGGGTCCAAAACTGCCGACACTTCCGTTAAGCTAGTCGCCAGTCTGCCGGTACTCAGTGAGGCGCTTTTGCAGCCCCTGATGCCCACTACTACAGATTTGTAGGCCTCTACTGAGACCCTTTCGAAGTCCGGTATGCCACGAGATGCTGCTTCGACTGTGGAACCCTAGGATGTCTCTACCTTGGATGGGTCCGGAGCTGCTGTGCAGGCACTGGCTTCTGAGGGTGTATTCAGGCCTACTGATTTTCATATTAAACCAACGGCTTTATTTCCATCTAGAAGTACCGAATTCCTCAGGCCTAAAACTCGCACTACACCTAGAAAACCGACTTTCTTAACTTTGTATTGGAAAAGCTCACCCCCCCCCCCCCTTTGAGCCAACTGCAACAGCAAAGTTGAAATTCCTTTCTTGGAAAACAGCCTTACTTTTAGCCATCACTTCAGCAAGAAGAGTGTCTGAATTACAGGCCCTCCATGGCAGTGGGAACCCTTCATTATCTTCCATACGGACAGGGTTTCCCTCAGGACTAATCCCTCCTTTATGCCCAAGGTGGTGTCTAGTGTGGCCCTAAACCAGTTCATTCATTAGCCTACTTTTTTCCCTAACCCACAAAACAAAGGGGAACGGATACTGCACTCTCTGGACATGCACAGACAACTTAGATTCTATTTGGACAGGACAAAGCCTCTCAGAAAATCTGACCAGCTGCTAGTTGGCTTTGCTGCAGGGGCATAGTTGGAAAGCTGTTTCAAAACAAAACATTTCCAAATGGATAGCCCATTACATTAAGTTCTGCTACAAGCAACATAGAAAACCTACCCCACAGGGTATAAGATCACATTCCACCAGGGCTGCATCTACCTCTACGGCATTCCTCAGAGGAGTCCCTACCAGGGACATCCTGGAAACTGCTACCTGGAGCTCTGTACATGCCTTCACCAAGCATTACCACCTGCCTATCTTTCTAAATCCAGAGCTGGATTTGCTGCAGCAGTCTTGCAGGGCTTAATAGCTGGCCCTAATGCTCTTTAACTGCCTCCTCCCTTTCTTAGCTTTAGGAATCTACCCAAATGCTTTCTTAGCTTTAGGAATCTACCCAAATGCGATTACTGCAACAATGAAACACGAAGAACATAGTACAGTTGTGTACACTTACCATAAATGTAGATGTTCAAATGTATTCACTGTTGCAGTCCTGGATGTTCTACGTGTTTCACTGTTGCAGTCATTACTTTTGGGTAATATGCTGGCAGGTTGCCCTCAGTCGGCCTGAATTCCAAAGTCTTGGGTCCTGTGTCGATTGCTGTCTCCTCTTCCATGACGTCAGGGGTATAAAACAAGCAGCCAATGCCATTTTCTTTAGTCTTTCTTGCCGCGCGGTGCCCGAAGCAGAAGCATTTCACAAGTGCCGGTCGGCCGACTCAAGAAATATTTGAGTTTGAGTTTCAGAACCAAAGTCTTCACTAAAGCTAAGTACCCCGTTGGGGAAACTTTTTTTCTTGCTCCATACCAATATCATAAAAAGTTAATAATTGTATTACTTGTGGGTAGCAAATACCTCATAAGGATTTCCATTTATACTGTATTCCTTGCCTAGGCCCTGATCACAACGTGCCTGGCTGTCGGTTTTGTGCTAGATTTAACCAATGCACTATTAAGCGTCTGTATATTTTTGCCTCAAAGTATTTTGGAAACAGATTTAACTATCAGAAGTGTCGTTGGATAGCAATCCGACTACCGGAGTACATAAACGCTAAGGAAAGGACTGAGACAGTCAAGGTCCAAAACCGATGAAGCTTCTCTTAAGCCAGTCGCCGGTTCACCTGTACTCAGTGAGGCACTTTTGCAGCCCCTGATACCCACTACTTTTGAGCTACCGAGACCCATGTGGAGTCTGGCACACCACAACATACTCAAAGTATTGGACCCACGGATGCATCTCCCTCGGATCGGTCCCGAGCCACTGAGCAGGCACCGGCTTCTGAGGGTGTATTCAGGCCTCAACATTTTTATATCAAACAGACAGCTGCAAAACAAAAGACAAAAGCAACTTCTAAAACTAAAAAACTGACGCATGAGCCACGTGCATAGGCCGCTATGCCTAAAAAACAGATGATCAAAATGGCTGAAGACCTTATTATCTTGATCAGGGGATGTTCTTCGTGTTTCACTGTTGCAGTCATTACACTTGGGTTATCCTGCTGGCAGGCTACACTCAGTCGGCCTGAGTTCCAAAGTCTAGGTCCGGCGTCGGTAGCTGTCGCCTCTTCCTTGATGTCAGTGCGTCAGGGGTATAAAAGATTCAACCAACACCATTTTCTTAAGTCTTTCTTGCCGCGTGGTGCCTGAAGCAGAAGCAGTTAGCAAGTGCTGGTCGGCCGACTCCTGAGATTTTCGTGTTTGAATTTCAGATCCAAAGTCTTCATTAAAAACGAAGTACCCTGTTGGGGAACACTTTTTTCTTGCTCCAGACCGATGTCAGAAAAAGTTAATTGTATTTCTTGTGGGAAG
Source organism: Protopterus annectens (assembly GCF_019279795.1). Lineage (NCBI taxonomy): Eukaryota > Metazoa > Chordata > Ceratodontiformes > Protopteridae > Protopterus > Protopterus annectens. Next base: position 1,208,079,011 of record NC_056743.1, read on the forward strand.
CAAATACCTCATAAGGACTTTAATTCTTACTGTATCCCTTGCCTAGGCCCTGACCACAATGTTGATAGTTGTCAGTTTTGTGCTAGATTTATCCAACGCACTATTAAGCGTTGGTATGATTTTGCATTTCACTATTTTGGCAGAAGATTTAATTACACGATGCTGTCTGATAGCCATCCGACTACCGAAATTCACAAGAAACGCAAAGAAAAAGAAAAGGACAGGCATCCAAGGTCCAAAACCGACGACGAGGCTTCCTCTATGCCAGTTGCTGGTTCTCAGTGAGGCGCTATCGCAGCCCCTGACGCCCGCTACTTTGGACTCCCATGCCGCTACAGACTCCCACATGGAGCCTACTAGGCCGCTGGAAGCTCAAGGTATTGGACCGTCGGAAACAATTCCCTCGGATGGGTCCGGAGCCGCTGAGCAGGCATAGACTTCTGAGGGTGTTTTCAGACCTACTCAATTATACATTAAAGCGACTCCAGCTACAAAGGCAAAGACTAAAGCACCTTTAAAGACAAAGAAACAAGTACAACAGCCTCATGGTCAGGCCTCCATGCCAAAAAAACAGATTCTCAAAATGGCCGAAGACTTAATTACTTTCATCAGGGGTTCCCATCCCCCTCCTGATAAAAGGCCTAAGCAAGAGACCGAATATGAATCTTCAGATCAGGTTTCCATTTCTTCTGATTCCTCTTCTGATCAGCAATACTCTCTTCCTCCCTATGAGGATTCTGATGCTGAAGAATCTATCCCCTCAGCCTCTCCTCCTGAGGATTACTCTTTTGGGGAACCCTTGCATACCATGAGGGAACATTTCCACTGGGAGAGCCAAGATTATTCAGAATCTAAGAAAAGGCTCAGAGACTTCCTTTTACTCCCACAGCACAGGCCCCTAGCTATTCCACCTGTTAGACATTGTAGATGTATTTTCAGAGTCCAGTCTGACCCCTGACTCCTTACCTTCAGTTCCTGTTAAGCCGGACAGGTACTCAGGGTTCCTGACTCTCATAAATTCCTTTTCAAAAACCCTGCTGCCGACCCTGAAACTATCTCTCAGGGTCCCAAAGGGATCAAGGTTTCCACTGCAAAAAACCCTACTCCCTCTGACGGGGATTCTAGGGCTCTGGACAGATCAGGAAAAAAGATTTACACTTCTGCTACCTTGGCTATAAGGGCTTTAAATTGTCAGTTTCATATGCTCAAATAGCAGTATATTATGTCACTGCTTAAACAGAAAATGTTGATAAATTCTGAATGTGGAGAAAACAAAGAAATGCAGGATTTATTGCATGCAGCTGAGCAGCGGTGGTGGTGCTGCGGTAGCGTTGTCGCCTCACAGTAAGACGCTGTCCGGTTCGATTCTCAGCTAGAGCGTCTTCTGTGTGGAGACATGCGTGAATGGGCGTACCTTCGTTGAAGGTTGTGCGTCAGGGCTGGCAGCTCGGCACGTAAAAATCAACTGCCAATCATTAGCGGACCGGAGTTCCGCTGTGGCGACCCCTAACCGGGAACAGCCGAAAGACACAACATTGCATGCAGCTGAGCAAGTTGGAAAACATACTTTGCAATGTGGTTTTGATTCTTTGGAGGCCTCCTGCAGGGCTGCTGTCACGGGTTCTGTCATTAGGAGGCATGCTTGGTTCATAGGTTGGTACTGGGCTATCTGCCCGAAGGCATATATTAGCCCAGCCACATTGTGCGGTATTTACTGCCCCTTTAGTAGTTCCCTAGACCCTTGTACTAGCAGCTAGTACCCTTGGCCCCTATCTAGTAGTGCTGTTGGTGTCATCCCTGATGTGAACTTTGTTACCCATCCACTCATCAAGGTTCCTGTTGAAGAGTGATAGTGAGGGGCTCTGTCTTATGTAGATCGGGACCCTGTTCCATAGTAAGGGAAGTCTCTGCGAAGGGAATCTATCCCTCCAGCATGTTCTGTTCATTGTTGTGTTGAGGTTTATATCCCTAGAGCGTGTAGCTCAAGTAGATTTGGTTTTGCTAAGATGGAGCATGTTCAACAATAATTGGTTGGACATGGCTCTTTACGTTAGACAGATATCGCCACTGAGAAAGTGGTATGCAACAGAGAACAGTCTTAGCTTTTTCAATCGTGCTGCATAGGGCACCTGTTTGAGGCCAGTAATCCTCTTTGGTAGGTACCTTTGTGGTCTCTCCATCTGCTGGAGATGTCTAGCCAGGTACATTCCAATTGGTGCATTGTACTCAATAATGGATCTGATGAGGGAAGAGTAGAGGGGCACCATTACATCCTTAGATCTTGATGCGAACCCTTTCGTGATCAGATGGGTCACATAGAAGGATTTTCTAACCACTTAGTCAGCTTTCCTTTGATAACCCTGTTGCCAATCTACTTGGGTCCCTAGATCCCTTATTTCTTCAGATTTCAGGGGATTACCTCCTATGTTGTAGTTTGCGGGTACGCTGTTTTTTCCAAAGGGGATTGCTACGCATTTTTTTTGCATTTAGCTTGAGACCATGGCTTTGACACCATGCATCAGTCTCATTTAGGCCCTTCTGGAGGATCTCCATGTCGGCCGGAGACTCTATTATAGCACCCAGTTTGCAGTCGTCCGCAAACTTAGTCAGCCACAGCCCTTCCGTGCTTGCCTGTACTTCTGAGAAGTATATGCCAAACAGGAGGGGCCCCAGGACAGAGCCCTGAGGCACACCACTCGTTACTGGTCTGGATTCGGACATAGATCCCACTACTCTTACTTTATGGGATCTGTCTGAGAACAAGTTTGCGATCCATCTTGTGAAGTAAGGGTTTATGCCCAGGCTGGTGAGCTTGTAATGTAATTTCTGCCAAAAGAAACAGAGATACTTCTTTTCCTGAATAGATCATTGATTCTAAATCAGAACTGGAAGATGAAGGGATAGATGCAAGGTTTTCTCCTCAGATTTCTGAATCATACTCAGAGGAGAGATCAGTTTCTGATTCTTCCTGTAGGGTATCTGCTTCTCTGAGACTACTGCTAGAATGTGTCAGTGTTTTCAGTGAGAGACCACTGAGGTTTCTCGCTCCTCAGAAAATACTATAAAGTGTTACAGAAGGATTTTTCAGAAACTCCACCCGTTTTTCCTGTTCTGTCTGCTTTGGAGGATGTGTGTGTTACTGCCTGCAATTTTCCTGATAGGCAGCTGCTCCTAAAAAGGCAGAAAGGATGTATAAAGTTCCTCAGTCTTTTAATTTTTATGCAATATTCCCAAACCCGACATAGCACCTATAGATTTGGTTGATCCCAATGCTGCTAAACACAGCTAATTCCATTTCTATTTTTTTTTTTTTTAAAGGATGGGAAAATTATTGATAAGTACATGAAAAAGTGTATACTTCTGCAACTATGACATTCAGAATTTCGAATTTGTCAGGTTCATATGATAAAGTTTGTTCTGACTAACTGTGAAAGTATAAGGAATGTCTTGTATGCAGTTTTTTTCTTATGAGGAAACATTTGCTTTAAATTTATTTTCTTCTGTTGTACAGGTCACTTACATTGTTTACAGTGTGTGTAAGACTCTGTTTATGCTTCTTCCAGGGTTATGGCTGCTGGACTGTTATGAGGTTTGCATATCTGCATTATCAGAACTACTCAGATGTTAAAAATGAGATTTTAAATTCTCCTTTGGATAGTGATTTTTTTTTTGGCCCCTCTGCTTCAGAGTGCGATAAAAGGGATAATCTGATCCAGGGAATCTCAAAAGATTTTTCAGCCTTCCTTTTCCAAATTTTCTAAGGGATTCTCTTAAGTCTTTATCCAGTTTGAACAAAAATCAGAATAAACAGTCTATACAAAATACAGGTAAACGTACGTTTAAGAAAGAATGGCGGGGGGGGGGGGGGGGGGGAGGTTCAAAAAGAAGTTTCAAACCTACAAAAAAAAAAAGGACAGCCCAACAACTCTGCACGGTTATTCAAAACCTCTCCCACCTTGGCCCTTTTTTTCTTCTAAAAAGTCTGAATTTCCAATTTTCTTTGTAACTGCTAGTTTCAGACTAATGGGTTCTAAAGATCATTCATAGTTTACATTTCTGCCTTGTGGGACCAGGTTATGGCTGAACGGGTTTGTCAATAAGCCAGGATACTCAATTACCAAAATGCAATAAATAAATAAATGGAATAGACATTACTTCACTTTCAACATTGTATGGAGGTATAGATATAACCTAATTTCTAGAAACTGTACTTCCCCCTTTAGACTTACCCCTTTGAACATTCTTGGATAAACAGTAACATCTGTACCATGCACACCCCTCATAGACCTCATGCCTTAGTGCATACTTTATTGTCAGCAAAATATAGTCTAATAATTTCCCTTTGTCTTCAATATAAAATATAAAAATTACCGTCCTGCCTCTTTTATCTCAGTCTCACTTTTTGTGGAAAAGCTGCTATTTTTTCTTGACATATTAAAACTATAAATGTAAAACAGTAATCAGAAAAGGTCAGAAAAGCTACAATGTAACATTCATCTTCAGAAATGTGACTTGAACTTTGCAAATTAAACAAGAGTATTAGTTAGGCTTGAAATGGAATATCTGACTGCTGTTAGTTTGCAAATGATTCAACAGTGTTACGGATTCATACTCTTCCAGTTCAAGTCTATGCATCCTCTTTGTAAATCATAGTAAATTAATAACTAGTAACTGCTGTTTCATTAGTATCAGTTTGCTCTACCAATATCTTACTAATTCACATCTTTTTAGGCACTGCTTTCTATTTACTAAATGACAAATACTGTTTTTAAATTAATGCTCATACTTTGGGCCCCATCGTCTGTAACTGTGGTGGTGGTGCTGCGGTAGCGTTGTCGCCTCACTGTAAGACGTTGTTCTGTTCGATTCTCAGCTAAAGCGTCTTCTGTGTGGAGACGTGTGTGAATGGGGGTACCTTCATTGAAGGTTGTGTGTCAGGGCTGGCAACTCGGCACGTAAAAATCCACTGCCAATCATTAGCGGACCGGAGTTCCGCTGTGGCGACCCCTAACCGGGAAAAGCCGAAAGACACAACAACTTTGGGCCCCATCATCTATCTAACTAACAGTGCTTCTCTGTTAAGTACTTTGCAAGTACTAATACTTTTGCATTACAGATCCTGACAATGTATTTATTGGCTAAGTATTTATATTTGCTACCTCTTTTTTCACAAACGTGTCACGAGTGATGGCTTCAATAGCAAAGCATGATATGTTTAAGAAGGTATTTGTTATAGCATATACTAGGGCTTTACAATAATGCAGTTGTATGAAGTACCATCTGTACTTTCAGATACGTTATCTATATTTTCTAGTATTAGGAATCTTTGTCAAAGTTTGGCCAGTTGGGCAGAGTCTGCAGTTCCAATGATAGAAGGCTCAGCTAAACTATTTGTTTCTGTTCAAAAGAAAATGTTTGATAGAAAAAGTTAAAGGAACAAAATCTACCTGATCATGTTAAAGCAAAATTATTAGATGCTCCATTACATCATGATACCTTGTTTGGTGTTAAAGCAGAAGAGGTGTTAAAATGGAGGACAAAGCTAAATCTATGCAAAGAGTCAAGGATTTCTTACAGGTACAGCCTCCAAGATTTAGACACTGACCTACAAAGAATTGGTCATTTCCAGTGTCAGACAAGACCACAAAGGGGTAGATACAGATGCCCAAGAGGCAGATCCCAGCTGCAAGGTTCGTACAGGTATAAACAATGGGGTGCTTCTACCTCCAAAAGTGGAGAAGACAAATCACAGTCTTACAGGAAACAATCCCAATGACTTCCCCCTACCTGCGCCAAGCACTTTTCTGGCAGCACTTTTAGGGGGAAAACTAGCACTTTTTTCTCAAAATTGGCACATAACCCAGGACAAATGGGTCTTGGACATAGTGTCACAGGGCTACAAGTTTCACTTTTATACCCTGCCAAGGGCAAACAGTTGGCCAGACCTGCCAAAAAAACCAATGGGCAGAGGCACAAAAACAAGTCTCATCCCTCATGGACATGAGGGCCATTCAACAAGTACCAGAGCAAGAGCAGGGACAAGGATTTTTTTCAAGACTGTTCTTAGTACCCAGAAAGGACAAAGCCTGGAGGCCATTACTGGACGTATCTATTCTAAACACATATCTGGATATACCAAAATTCAAAATGTTGACTTTACAGCAGCTTCTGCCCATGCTGGGCAAGAAGGCTTGGCTTGCGACTTTAGACCTAAAAGAGGCATACCTGCATGTCCCAATCAGACAAACATGCAGAAGATACCTCTGATTCAAAGCTGGCTCAATGCACTACCAATTCTTTGCACTGCCCTTTGGCTTATCTACTGTGCCCAGTGCCTGGCACCAGTAATTGCATTCTGCAGACAGAGGAATACAAATATTTCCTTACTTGGACGACTGCCTCATTCAAGCAGAGAACAAGGACATTCTACTACAGCATCTGGCGTTTGTAAAGAGATTCCTACCATGCCTAGGGTACACGGTCAACGAACAGAAATCAAAACTAGTGCCCTCTCAAGAGATAATATTCCTGGGTGCAAGCTTAAATACAACTGCCCAGATGGCTTATCTGACTCCAGACAAACAAAGGCAACTGACTAACTATTTCAAACTGTTGGCAACAAAGGCCCAGTTATCTGCAAGAAAAATTCTGCAGGCTTTGGGCTTCATGGCATCTTGCATTTTACTAATTCCATATGCATTACTGCATATGAGGAAACGTCAGTGGTACCTAAAAAGTGTTTGGACTCCGCATTGCTACAGCCTGGAAACAATAATTACTCTCATTCTCTGCCTGCGACAGGAGTTTCGATGGTGGGCGAAGGCCTGTCACCAGAACAAGGGACAGCCATTCACCTTACCCCCAGCCAGGCAGACATTAAAGGATGCATCAGATTATGCCTGGGGGGCCCACATGGCAGGAAGATGTATTCAAGGCACATGGTCCGCAAACCAAATGCATCTACATATTAATCAAAAAGAGATGCTAGCTGTTAAGAATGCCCTGGCAGTCTTCAAGGACCTACTTCAGCCGGGACAACTACTGATAGACAGACAATACCATGGTCATGTGGTATATATAAACAAGCAGGGAGGCACTCATTCTTACCCCCTCTGAAGACTAGCCATGACTTTGTGCGACACAGCATTGACTTACCAAGTACATCTGCAGGCACAATTCCTGCCAGGAAAGATAAATACTCTGGCAGACGAACTAAGCAGAAACCTCATGGATCCCCACGAGTGGAAATTGGATCCATAAGTCTTCAACATAACAAGGAAATGGGGATTCCCGGACATAGACCTATTTGCCTCTCCTCACAACTGCCAACTAAAGAGATTCTGCACAAGGACTTATCATAGACGAGCATGGAAAGTGGATGCCCTATCTTTCACCTGGAAAAACTTAACAGTGTATGCCTTTCCTCCACTGCCTCTCCTCCCCAAGGTACTCCTAAAGGTCAGACAAGAGAAGTCAGAAATTATACTGATTGCCCCAGACTGGCCCCGCCAGTACTGGTATCCAATCCTAAGGAACTTGTCTCAATGCCCAGCCTGGGCCTTATCTCAGATACCTCCTGTACTGTCCCAACAAAACAATCGGATCCTGCACAGCCAACTCAAGACCTTAAATCTGGCAGCATGGCAGATAATGTAGTCATTCAAAACGCACCTCTCACTAAAGCGATGATTGATGTCATTTTGGAGGCCAGGAGGCCTAGTACTAGAAAATCTTATGCTGGAAAATGGAAGAGATTCTGTGCCTGGAACCAGGCACAAGGAATTGACACAGCAGTACCAAATATTCCTCAGATTTTGCAATACTTAACTGAGATGCTGGACCAACGCCTATCCTTTTCATCAGTTAAAATTCATGCCTCTACCATTTCGGCTCATTACAATACAGAGCAAACAATCTTTTCTCATCCTTTGTTAAGGCAGTACTTCAGAGGAGCCAAAAACTTAAGGCCTCCAAGGAGATCACCAATACCTACATGGGACCTCAATTATGTTTTGGAAAAACTCACTCTGCCTCTTTTTGAGCCAGCCACTACAGCTGATATAAAATTTTTATCTTGGGAAAACCGCTCTGCTCCTAGCAATAACCTCTGAAAGACGAGTCTCAGAGCTACAGGCTGTCATGGCGGTGGAACCTTTTATCATTTTTTATCCAGACAGGGTTTTTCTGAGGACCAACCCGACATTTATGCCTAATGTAGTGTCCAGTGTGGCCCTTAACCAAACTATTAATCTGCCTACTTTTTATCCAAACCCACAGAATAAGGGGGAGAGAATTCTGCATTTTTTGGACATACACAGACAGCTATGCTTCTACTTGAACAGAACCAAAGCTTTCAAAAAGACTGAGCAACTGCTAGTGGCATATGCTGCAGGATCACAAAGAAAGGCTATCTCTAAGCAGACTATTTCAAAGTGGATAGGCCACTGCATTAGTTTCTGCTATTCACAACATGGCAAGCCAGTGCCTAAGGGCATTAGGCCACATTCAACCAGAGCAGCAGCCACTTCAGCAGCCTTCCTCAGGGGAGTACCAACCAAAGACCTTTTAGAGGCTGCTACCTGGAGTTCAGTGCACACCTTTACAAAGCACTATCGTTTACCACTCTACTCTAAATCCAGGGCAGGCTTTGCCACTGCAGTTTTGCATGGCCTCATAGCCGCTTCTAATACTATTTAGCTCCAGCCTCCCAACCATAGCTTTGGGATTCAACCCAAGTGTAATGACTGCAACAGTGAAACACGAAGAACATAGTATAGTTGTGTACACTTACTATAAATGTAGATGTTCGAGTGTATTCACTGTTGCAGTCCAAGTTACCCGCCCACCACCCCCCTTATACTTGCTGGAACTTATCTGCACTTCTCTAATCTATACAACCTCTGTGATGTATTTGCTTTTAGATGAAGGTATAACATATATTTTGGTGCATGCATGTTTATTGGCATATTTTAGCTTACTCTTTTGGGGGCACCTGACATCTGGGGCAAGAAAAACTGAAGAAAATGGGGGCACCTGACATCTGGGGCAAGAAAAACTGAAGAAAATGGAGTCTGAGGCATCTTTTATACCCCTGGCACACTGACATCAGGGAAGAGGCGACAGCAACCGACGCCGGACCTAGACTTTGGATCTCAGGCCGACTGAGGGTAGCCTGCCAGCAGGATAACCCAAGTGTAATGACTGCAACAGTGAATACACTCGAGCATCTACATTTATGGTAAGTGTACACAATTGTACTTTCCCATCCCCCTCCTGATAAGAGGCCTAGGCAAGACACTGATTATGAATCTTCAGATCAGGTTTCTATTTCTTCTGATTCCGCTTCTGATCAGGAATTATCTATACCTTCCTATGAGGATTCTGATGCAGAGGAGTCTATACCATCTGCATCGCCTCCTGAGGATTATTCATTTGGAGAAACCTTACATACTTTGAGGGAGCATTTTCACTGGGAGAGTCAAGATTTCTCAGAATCAAAAAAAGAGGCTCATGGATTTCCTTCTCCCTCAGCACAGGCCTTTAGCCATACACCCTGTTTTAGACATTGTGGATGATGTTTCCAGAGTCGAGCTTGACCCCTGACTCCTTACCTCCGGCTCCCAGCAAGCCTGACAGATATTGCAGGGTCCCTGACTTTCTCACATTTTTATTTAGAAACCCTGCTGCTGATCCTGAAACTATTTCACAGGGTCCAAAGGGAGTTAAGGCCTCAACAGCAAAGAATCCTACCCCCCTCTGACAGAGATTCAAGGGCACTGGGTAGATGAGGAAAAAAGGTTTATACAACTGCAACCTTGGCAGTTAGGGCCTTAAACTGCCAGTTTCATATGCTCCAGTATCAACATGTTATGGGATTGCTGAAACAGAAAATGATTATTTCTGAATGTGCAGAAAATCAAGAATTGCAGGAATTATTGCATGCAGCTGAACAGGTTGGAAAGCATAATTTGCAATGTGGTTTTGATTCCTTAGAGGCCTCCTGCATGGCCGCATTTACTGGATCTGTGATTAGGAGGCATGCCTGGCTAAAAGAGCAAAATTTGCCTGATCATGTTAAAGCTAAATTACTGGATGCACCTTTACAGCATGATACTCTGTTTGGTATTAAGGGAGAAGAGGTTTTAAAGAAAATGGAAGACAAGGCTAAGTCTATGCAAACTGTAAAAGACTTCTTACAAGTGCAGCCATCAAGATTCAGTAGACACTGGCCTATAAAAATTGGTCCTTTTCTGTGTCAGACAGAGCTCAAAGGGGCAAATCCAGACGCCCTAAGGGTTCCAGATACCAGGCACAATTTTTACAGGTTAAAGCAATGGGATGCTTCTACCTCCAAATCTGGAGGAGATACAGCGCAAACCTTCAGAAAACGGTCCCAATGACTTCAGTCTGCCTTCACCAAGCACTTACCTTTTGGCAGCACTCTTAGGGGGAAAATTAGCACTTTTTGCTCAAAATTGGCAGTTAATAACCCAGGACAAGTGGGTGATAAACATAGTATCACAGGGATACGGATTCCATTTCCATACTCTGCCAATGGCAAATGGTTGTCCAGATCTGCCAAAAAATCAATGGGCAGAGGCACATAAACAGGTCACGTCGCTCATGGATATGGGGGCCATTCAGCCAGTACCAGAACAGGAAAAAGGACAAGGATTTTACTCAAGACTGTTCTTGGTACCCAGAAAGGACAAGGCCTGGTGGCCAGTACTGGATTTATCGATTTTTGAACACATACCTGGACATTCCAAAATTCAAAATGCTGACTTTGCAGCAGCTTCTGCCCATGCTGGGCAAGAATGCTTGGCTGGTGACATTAGACCTAAAGGAGGCATACCTGAATGTCCCAATAAGGCAATCGTGCAGAAGATACCTCAGATTCAAGGCTGGCTTAATGCATTACCAATTCTCTGCACTGCCCTTTGGCGTATCTACTGTGCCCAGGGTCTTTACTGCGCCTGGGGTCTTTACAAAGTGCCTGGCACCAGTAATTGCTTTTTGCAGACAAAGAAGTATACAAATATATCCTTACTTGGACGACTGTTTCATTCAAGCAGAGAACAAGGACATGCTTCTTCAACACCTGGCATTTGTGAAAAGGCTTTTAACATGCCTAGGGTACACAATAAATGAAAATAAATCACAACTGGTACCCTCTCAAAAGATAACATTCCTGGGTGCAAGCTTGAATACAGCTGCCCAGATGGCTTACCTCACGCCAGACAAAGGCAACTGACTACTTACTTCAAACTGATGGCAACAAAAACCCAGTTATCTGCAAGACAAACTCTGCTGGCTATGAGCTTCATGGCATCCTGCATCCTTCTGATTCCATATGCAAGACTGCATATGAGGAAACTTCAATGGTACCTAAAAAGTTTATGGAGTCAACATTCAGTCTGGAAACAATGATTCCTCTCATTCCCTGCCTACAACAGGAGTTTCTATGGTGGGCAAAGGCAGGTCACCAAAACATGGGACGGGCCTTCACTCTACCCCCTGCCAACCAAACCTTAAAAGACGCATCAGATTATACCTGGGGGGCCCACATGGCGGGAAGATGCGTTCGGGGCATATGGACCCCAAAACAAATGCATCTACATATCACCCAAAAAGAGATGCTAGCTGTTCAAAATTCCCTGACTCCTTCAAGGACTTACTTCATCCAGGACAACTACTGATATGGACGGACAAACACCACAGTTATTTGGTATATAAACAAGCAGGGTGCACGCACTCGTACCCCCTTTGCAGATTAGCCATGGCACTGTGGGATACAGGTTTGACTTACCAAATGCATCTTCAAGCTCAATTCCTGCCAGGAAAACAAAATACTCTGGCAGACGATTTAAGCAGAAACCTTATGGACCCTCACGAGTGGAAACTAGATCCACAAGTCTTCAGCATGATAACAAAGAAATGAGGCAGCCCGGGCATAGATCTATTTGCCTCTCCTCAAAATTATCAATTGAAAAGATTCTGCACAAGGACTTATCACAGACAAGCATGGAAAGTGGACGTCCTATCCTTCAGTTGGAAAAACCTATCCGATGTTCTTCATCTTACATTGCTGCAGTCCTAACACTTGGGTAGTCCGCTGTCCCTCGGTCGGCCCGAATATCAGAGTATAAGGCTGACGTCGGTCAAGGTGCATTTGACTGACATCAGAACGTCAGGGTACAAATGCGCATGACCGACGTCATATCCTCAGTCTTTTTTGCCGCATGGTCCGATGCAGAAGCAGTGTTGCAAGTGCCGTTCGGCGTTCTGAAATTTTCAATGGAGTTTCAGACCGAAGTCAGAGTTGGTTAAGTACCCCGTTGGGGAATATTTTGGTTTTTTCTTGCCTCAGTGGTTTACCGGATGTCAGAAAAAGTGAATAACTGTATTTCTTGTGGGAAACAGATTCCGCATAGGGACTACCATAATTTGTGTATACCTTGTTTGGGACCTGAGCACGACGTTGTTGGGTGTCGCTTTTGTGCTAGGTTTAATAAACGCACTATAAAGCGAAGGTTGGATTGTGCCAGGTTGGTCTTTGGGAAGCGGTGCAATTACAATATGCCGTCGGATGCTCCGGCGTCGGCTTCCTCAAAGAAGCGCAAGGACAAGGCAGTTAAAACTAGGTTAGAGGAGTCGTCCGAACCGGACGCCGGTTCTTTAATGGCGTCAGGGGAACCGGTGGTTCCGGAGGCCTCTCTGGAGTCCCAGGGGAAACTTTGATTTTACAGGATGTGGCCTCCCAGGAGGCAGGTCAGGCTACAGGGGCTTCTCAGACTACTTTACTCCCCTCCCTTCCTAAGGTGTCTAGGCCCTCTCTTTCTGCTTCCAAGGCTTCTCCTAGAGGCAGGTCTAGTTTAGCTGCTGTGGGTGTCACTCCTAGTTCTTCAGGTTCTGTGCCCAAGAAGCACATGCTTAAGATGGCAGAAGATTTAATTACTTTAATTAGAGGCTCTATGCCCTCCTGATAAGAGGCCTAGGATGGAGCCAGTGTTGGGGATTATGAGCAGGCTTCGGATGTGTCTGAGTCTTCTGAAGACTTGCAGGAGTATTCTCATTATTCTGATTCTGATGTTGATGATTCTACTCCTTCTGCTTCTCCTCCTGAGGATTTTTCTTTTCAGAGACCCTTCACTCCATGAGAGAGCACTTTAAATGGGAAGGTCAGGACTTCTCTGACTCCAGGAAAAGGCTTAGGGAATTTTGTTTTACCCCAGCATAGGCCTTTGGCTATACCTCCTGTTTTGACTGTGGTGGAAGATGTGTTTGCAGAGGCTTCTCTTAATCCTGATTCTTTGCCTCCTGCTCCTGTTAAACCAGATAGGTATTACAGGGTGCCTGAAGCTCATAAGTATCTTTTAAGAGTCCTAGGGCAGACCCAGAAACTGTTAGCCAGGGGCCTAAGGGTGTTAAGGCTTCTGTTGTCAAGAATCCGGTTCCTGCAGATAAAGAGGCCAGGGCCTTGGATAGATGGGGAAAGAAAGTTTATACTTCTTCCACCTAGCCATGAGAGCTTTGAATTGCCAGTTTCACATGTTAAAATATCAAAATTATCTGCTTTCACAGTTGAAATCTAAGGTTGATGCTCTGGAAGGTATTGATTGTAAAGAGTTACAAGATTTAGTGCATGTTTCTGAACAGGTGGGTAAGCATTCTTTGCAATGTGGTTTTGATGCTGTACAGGCCTCCTCTAGGGTGGCTGCCACTGGGTCAGTTCTTCGAGGCATGCCTGGCTGAGGGATCAAAATTTATCTGACCATGTTAAAACTAGGATTTTGGATGCCCCTTTGCAATCTGATGTCTTGTTTGGTTCTCCTGTTGAGGCAGTTTTAAAGAAAATGGAAGACAAGGCTAAGTCTATGCAGACTGTTAAAGATTTTTTGCAGGTTCAGCCTCCAAAGTTTAGTAGAAATTGGCCTACTAAGGGGTGGACGTATCCTTCTTATGATTCCCAGTCTAGGGGTAGATCTAGACGTGGCAGGGGCAGAGGTCAGGGCTCTTTCCGGCCTAGAACTGGGGGTTCTCCTGCACAGTCTTCGGGTGAGGGCAGGGGTCAGTCCTTTCGTAAACAGACCCAATGACCTACCTTTTCAGCTGCCAGAACCTTCTCGCCTGGCAGCACCTTTGGGAGGAAGGTTGGCACTTTTCAAAGAAAATTGGAGTTTGATTACCCAAGACAGATGGGTGTTGGATATCATACATCACGGGTGCAGGTTTTATTTCCATACCTTGCCTCCTTTCAAAGGCATGCCAGACATTCCTCCTCAACAAAGAATAGAGGCTCACAAGCAAATTTCTCTGTTACTCCAAATAGGGGCCATACAGCTGGTTCCTATGCCAGAAAGGGGCCTAGGATTTTATTCTCGCCTGTTCCTTGTACCAAAAAAGGGGAACACGTGGAGACCAATTTTGGATTTATCTATCCTCAACACTTATCTGGACATTCCCAAGTTCAAAATGTTGACGTTACAACAACTTTTACCTCTGCTGGGCAAGGATCACTGGATGGTAACTTTGGATCTCAAGGAGGCTTACCTTCATGTTCCTATCAGACTAAGTTGCAGGAAATATCTGTGTTTTCGGACTGGGACTTCTCACTATCAGTTCTCTGCATTGCCCTTTGGCATATCTACTGCGCCCAGAGTATTTACGAAAGTTCTGGCTCCAGTGATAGCTTTCTTCAGGCTAAAAGGAATACAAATCTATCCTTATTTGGACGATTGCCTGATTCTGGCTCAAGGAAAGGACGAGCTTCTTCATCATTTGGAATATGTGATAGCAGTGCTAAGATGCCTGGGGTATTCTGTGAACGAAATAAAGTCCAGTCTAGTACCCTCTCAAGACATGTGCTTTCTGGGTGTAAGACTGAATACAGCATCCCAGATGGCCTTTCTAACCCCGGACAAACAAAAGAATCTTTCCCTTTGCTTCCATCATCTTTCTCTTCAGTCCGGGCTGACTGCAAGGACAGTCCTTCAAGCCTTAGGGTTCATGGCATCTTGTATTCTGGTGCTTCCCAATGCCAAACTGCATATGAGGAAGTTGCAATGGTATCTCAAAATGTATGGACTCAGCACTGCCAGGATCTGGACACTGTCATTCAAATAATACCTTGCATTCAAAAGGAATTTTTGTGGTGGGCTCAGGAATGTCACCTAAACAAGGGACTCTCTGTGACCCGGCCAGAGGCGAGTCAGATTCTAACAACAGATGCCTCAGACAAAGCTTGGGAGCTCATCTAAGCGGAAAGTGGATACAAGACAAGTGGCCTGTCAGACTACTGCATCTACATATCAATTTGAAGGAGATGTTAGCAGTCCAGTTTGCATTAATAGCTTTCAAGGATTTACTTCTTCCAGGGCAGGTGTTGATTCTAACAGACAACACAACTGTCATGTGGTACATCAACAAGCAAGGGGGAACACATTCTTATCCTCTATGCAGGCAAGCAATGATTTTGTGGGAGACTGCTCTCAGTTTACAACTAAGTCTTCAGGCAAGGTTTCTGCCAGGAGCACAGAACTCCTTAGCAGATGTGTTAAGCAGACAAATCATGGATCCCCACGAGTGGAAACTGGATCTTCATGTATTTCAGAAATTGACAGTGTCCTGGGGAACTCCAGACATAGATCTGTTCGCTTCTCCACTAAACCACCAGCTGCCAAAGTTTTGCACGAAGAGGTTTCATCCCACAGCTTGGAAAGTGGATGCTCTTTCTTTCAGTTGGACAAATCTTCATGTGTATGCCTTTCCACCTCTGCCTCTCCTCCCAAAGGTACTTCTGAAGGTCAGACAGGACAAGCCAAGGATGATTTTGATAGCTCCAGATTGGCCTCGACAGCACTGGTACCCATTACTGAGAAGTCTAGTGGAAGCCTCCATGGCCTTTGCCTTTGATTCCACATCTGTTGTCCCAGGAGGACAGCCATCTGCTCAATGTCAAGCTTCACTCTCTTCACCTAACAGCCTGGCATATTCTGTTTTAAACCATAGAGGGTCTCAACTTCCACAACAAGTTTTGAATGTGATTTTGGAAGCTAGAAGGCCTAGTACAAGGAAAGTGTACGCAGATAAATGGAAGAGATTTTTGTTTTGGAGTGCAGCTAAGGATTTGGATGTTTCTGAGCCTGATTTAAGTGTGGCTCTTCAATATCTTACTGAGTTATTGGACAAAGGTTTGTCCTTCTCTTCTATTAAGATTCATGCTGCAGCAATTTCAGCTCACTATGACTGTGACCCACTATTGTTTTCTCATCCTTTGTTCAAGCAATTTCTTAGAGGGGCAAAGAATATAAGACCCCCACGAAGAGCTCCTACTCCTGCTTGGGATCTCAATTTTGTGTTGGAGAAACTCACTCTACAACCTTTTGAGCCTGCAGCTACTGCTGAGTTGAAATATTTGTCATGGAAGACTGCTTTTTTGTTGGCCATTACCTCGGCAAGAAGGGTTTCTGAATTGCAGGCCCTTATGGCAGTTGAGCCTTTCTTAATTTTTCATAAGGACAGGGTATCTTTACGTACTAATCCTTCCTTTATGCCTAAAGTGGTTTCTAGTGTGGCTTTAAACCAAACTATTCATTTGCCTACTTTTTATGCAAATCCCCAAAATAAAGGGGAAAAGATTTTGCACACTTTAGGTGTACACAGGCAGTTGCGATATTATTTGGACAGAACTAAAGGGTTCAGACAATCTCAGCAGTTATTAGTTTCTTTTGCTTTGTGCTCTCAGGGCAAGCCCGTGTCAAAACAAACTATTTCTAAGTGGATTGGATTTTGCATTGCTTTCTGTTATTCCCATCATGGCAAAGAGATTCCAGCTGGGATTAGGCCTCATTCCACTAGGGCTACTGCCACTTCAACAGCTTTTTGAGGGGTGGCAACTAAGGATATTTTGGAGGCAGCCACTTGGAGTTCAGTGCATACCTTTTCTAGGCATTACCACCTTCCACTGTACTCTAAATCCAGGGCTGGTTTTGCCACTGCTGTGTTGCAGGGCATTTTGGCAGCTCCTGCTTCTATATGATTTGGCCATCCTCCCTTACCTCTGCTTTGGGATTCTACCCAAGTGTTAGGACTGCAGCAATGTGAGATGAAGAACATAGTACAGTTTTGTACCTACCATAAATGTAGATGTTCAAGATCCACATTGCTGCAGTCCAATTTACCCTCCTTCTCCTCTGTAGTGTGAGGTGGTTGTGTGGGTTGAGTTATCCATCTGAGGTATATTGTGCATATTGTATATATGTTGTATATATTGTACATATTTTTGGTATTAGGCTGGTTGGTTGTTTAGTTGTCTTTGGGTTTGGACCTTTCTTTTTAGGGTCTTCTGACATCTGGTGCAAGAAAAGACTGAGGATATGACGTCGGTCATGCGCATTTGTACCCTGACGTTCTGATGTCAGTCAAATGCGCCTTGACCGACGTCAGCCTTATACTCTGATATTCGGGCCGACCGAGGGACAGCGGACTACCCAAGTGTTAGGACTGCAGCAATGTGGATCTTCGAACATCTACATTTATGGTAGGTACAAAACTGTACTTTTATGCCTTTCCTCCTCTGCCTCTTCTTCCCAGAGTCCTACTAAAAGTCAGACAAGGGAAACCAAAGGTGATGCTAATTGCCCTGACTGGCCCCGCCAATACTGTTACCCAATCCTAAGGAACTTGTCTCAATACCCAGCTTGGACCTTACCTCAGACCTCGACAACTGTCCCAGCAAAACAATCTGATCCTGCACAATCAACTCCAGACACTGAACCTGGCAGCATGGCTGATCATGTAGTTATACAAACACCACCTCTCAATAAAGGTGTGATGGATGTCATTTTGGAAGCCAGAAGGCCTAATACTAGAAAATCTTATGCTGATAAATGGAAGAGATTCTGTGCTTGGAATCGAGCACAAGGAACTGATACAGCAGAACCCAAATATTCCTCAGATATTAATACTTAACTGAGATGCTTGACAAAGGCTTGTCTTTCTCATTAACATCCATGCCTCTGCCATTTCGACTAATTACAATACAGAGCCACCAATCTTTTCTTATCCTTTACTAAAGCAGTATCTTGGAGGAGCCAAAAATTTAAGGCCACCTAGAAGATCACGAATACCTGCATGGGACCTCAATTATGTGTTGGAAAAGCTCACGCTGCCTCCATTTGAACCAGCTGCTACTGCTGATAGAAAGTTCTTATCATGGAAAACAGCTGTGCTACTATTACTTCAGCAAGAAGAGTCTCAGAGCTACAGGCCCTCATGGCCGTTTGAGCCTTTTATCATATTTTACCCAGACAGGGTGTCTCTGAGGACAAATCCTTAATTTATGCCTAAGGTGGTTTCCAGTGTGGCCCTTAACCAAACTATTAATCTGCCAACCTTTTACCCAAATCTACAGAACAAGGGGGAGAGAATTCTGCATTCCTTGGACGTACACTGACAACTAAGATTCTACTTGAGCAGGATTAAAGCCCTAAGAAAAACTGAGAGATTACTAGTGGCATATGCTTCAGGATCAGAAGGAAAGGCCATTTCAAAGTGGATAAGCCACTGCATTCGATGTTCGTGTTTCACTGTTGCAGTCATTACACTTATCCTGCTGGCAGGCTACCCGCAGTCAACCTGAATTCCAAAGTTCTGGTCCGGCGTCTTTTGCTGTCGCCTCTTCCCTGACGTCAGTGCGCCAGGGCTATATAAGATGCAGACAACGTCATTTTCTTCAGTCTTTCTTGCCACGTGGTGCCTGAAGCAAATGCAGTTTGCAAGTGCCAGTCGGCCGACTCCTGAGATTTTCGAAATTGAATTTCAGAACCAGAGTCTTCAATAAAGCTAAGTACCTTGTTGGGGAAACTTTTTTTTTGCTCCAGACCGATGTTAGTAAAAGTTAACAGTTGTATTTCTTGTGGGAAGCAAATACCTCATAAGGATTTTCACTCTTGCTGTATTCCTTGCCTAGGCCCTGACCACGACGTTGCTAGTTGTCTGTTTTGTGCTAGATTCAACCAATGCACTGTTAAGCGTCTGTTTGATTTTGCTTTACATTACTTTGGCCGAAGGTTTAACTACATAATGCCGTCGGAACAACCGACCGGAATTGAAAAAAAACGCAGAGACAAAGAAAAGGACAGGCATCCGAGGTCCAAAACTGATGACAAAGCCTCTTCTAGGCCATTCGCCAGTTCTCAGTGAGGCGCTTTCGCAGCCCCTGACACCCGCTACCTCAGAGCCACAGGCTGCCTCAGACTCCCACGTGGAGACCGCTAGGCCTCTGGAAACTCAAGGTATTGGGCCTACGGAAACTATTCTCTCAGATGGGTCCAGAGTCGCTGAGCAGGCATCGGTTTCTGAGGGTGTTTTCAGACCTACACAGCTTACTATCAAGTCCACTTCAGCAGCCAAGGCAAAGTCTAAAACACCATTAAAGACAAAGAAACCAGTACAGCATTCTCCCGGACAGTCATCCATGCCAAAGAAACAGATGCTTAAAATGGCCGAAGACCTAATTACTTTGATAAGGGATTCCCATCCCCTTCCTGATAAAAGGCCTAGGCAAGACGCTGACTATGACTCCTCTGACCAGGTTTCTATTTCCTCTGATTCCTCTTCAGAACAGGGATATTCTCTTCCTCCCTATGAGGACTCTGACGCTGAAGAATCTATCCCTTCAGCCTCTCTTCTTGAGGATTACTCTTTTGGGGAAACCTTGCACACCATGAGGGAGCATTTCCATTGGGAGAGCCAGGATTATTCAGAATCCAAGAAAAGGCTCAGATACTTTCTTTTACTGCCTCAGCACAGGCCCCTTGCTATCCCCCCTGTACTAGCTATTGTTTATATTTTTTCTGAATCCAGTTTGTCTCCTGGTTCTTTACCCCCTGCACCAGTTAAGCCAGATGGGTACTACAGGGTCCCAGACTCTCATAAATTTCTTTATAAAAACCCTGCTGCTGACCCAGAAACAATTTCTCAGGGTCTCAAAGGGGTGAAGGCTTCCACTGCAAAAAACCCTGTTCCCGGGATTCTAGAGCACTGGATAGATGGGGGAAAAAAGTTTACACTTCTGCTACTTTAGCTGTAAGGGCATTAAACTGCCAGTTTCACATGCTTAAATATCAACAATACCTAATGTCTTTGCTAAAACAGAAAATGCTTACAAGCTCAGAATGTCCTGACTATAAGGAAACGCAGGATTTACTGCATGCAGCTGAACAAGTGGGAAAGCATACTTTGCAATGTGGTTTTGATTCTTTAGAGACTTCGAGCCGCAATAACAGGATGTCCTTCAAGGATGCATCTGCAGTCCTTACAAATGGGCTGTCCTGTCGTCAGGCAGCCCTTCGGTCGGCCGGATTCCAAAGTCTGGGTCTGGCCTCGGCTGGTGTCGCACTTCACCCAACGTCATAGCTGCAGTTCTTCGGGTATAAAGGCATCAGCCGACGCCATTTTCCTCAGTCTTTCTTGCCGCGTGGCGTCCGAAGCAGAAGCTGTTCGCAAGTGCCGGTCGGTCAGATCCAGAGATTACTACTACCGAATACTACTTGAAGACTTCTAAAAGCTAAGTACCCGTTGGGGACTCTTTCTTGCCTCAGCCGATGTCAGAAAAAGTGAATAACTGTTTAACTTGTGGGAAACAAATACCTCATAAAGATTTCCACTCTTACTGCTTACCTTGTTTAGGCCCAGACCACGACGTAGCAGCTTGTTTAGCCTGTGCTTCTTTCAACCGACGGACGCTTGGACGTCGGTCGGAGTTTGCTGAACAGTTTTTCGGCTCAGATTTTGCGTACATAATGCCGTCGGATCCTCCGACTTCACAAGTTGTTAAGAAAGAAAAGGACCGACACTCGCGGTCCACGGTTTCGGCCGAAACCGCGGTTAAGCAAACCGCGAGTGTCTCTGTTTCGGCCGAAACCGAGCAAACGGTTCTATCTTCAGCCGAATCCATGACTATTACCGAGGCCCCTTCTAACCTGGTTGAATCGGCCTCTGAAGTTCAACCTGCTACTGTGGTTTCACAAGAATTATCGGACACCATCCCTTTGGATGTTTCAACCCCTGCACGTGGTGCTGCTAGGCCTGCAGCCATGTCCATAAAGGCCTTTGCCAGGGCTAAAGCAGCCAAAACTTCTAAGTCTGTGCCTGTTAAGCCCCCCTCTCACAGGCCCAGTTCCAGTTCCCAAATGCTCACTCTGGCAGAGGATCTCATCCCTTTAATAAGGGGATCCCAATCTCACCCAGACAGGGCCTCTCAACCTCCTCCAGAAAAGAGACCTAGAGCAGAGCCCCCTGAGCCAGTGTCCTCAGATGATTCTTCTGATGATACAGACAATACAGACCATCCAGAGGCTCCTTTTTCTACTTATGAAGACTCCGATGCTGAGGAATCTATTCCTTTTGCCTCTCCACCAGAGGAATTTTCCTTTGGGGAAACCTTACATGCCATGAGAGAGCAATTCCAATGGCAGGGACAAGATTTCTCAGATTCAAGGAAAAGGCTTAGGACCTTTTTGCATTTACCACAACATAGGCCCTTAGCTATACCTCCAGTTCTTCCTGTTGTAGATGATGTATTTAATGATGCTTGCACTGCTCCTGATACTTTACCTCCAGCCCCTGCTAAGCCCGATAGGTTCTACAGGGTCCCGGACACTCATCACCATTTATACAAGGCTCCTTTTGCAGATCCCGAGACTATCTCCCAGGGGCCTAAGGCAGTAGCTTCGACCTCAGTTAAAAACCCTCTCCCTTCTGAAAGGGAATCCAGGTCCTTAGAGAGATGGGGTAAAAATGTATACACCTCTGCTACTCTCTCAGCTAGGGCATTGAACTGTCAGTTTCATATGATCCAATACCAGGAGTTTATGCTTGATCAGTTAACTAAGAAACTGTCCTGATGATTCTTTAGATAAGAAATATGTTCTAGAAATGTTGCATAACATTCAGCAGGTTAGTAACCATTCTTTAAAATGTGGCTATGATGCACTGGAGGCTTCCTTTAGATCAGCCATGACTGGCACAGTTATAAGAAGGCATGCATGGTTGAAAGAACAGGTCTTGCCGGATCATGTTAAAGCAAAACTATTAGATGCTCCTATGGATAAGGTCAGTTTATTTGGTTCTCCTGCTCAACAGGTACTGAAGAAAATGGAAGAGAAGGCAAAATCTGTACAAACAGTGAAAGATTTCTTACAGGTTCAGCCTCCAAGGTTTAGCAGGAACTGGCCTTCCAAAAATTGGTCCTTTCCAGACTCCTCTAAAACTCAGAGAGGCAGGAATAGGCGTTCAAGAGGCAGAAATCAATCCAGAGGAGGTGCCTACAGGGGACGCCAGTGGCAAGGTAACAACCAACGAGGCACAGACACAACTACTACCACTGCAACAGGACAATCACAGTGACTTGGCTCTGGCACTGCCTACCAGGGAACAAATAGCAGCACCCTTAGGTGGAAAGTTAGCCTTATTTTCAAAAAACTGGCACTATATCACAAGAGACAAGTGGATTTTGCAAACTATAGACCAAGGCTACAGGTTTCATTTCCATACTTTACCAGGAAAAAGAGGAATGCCAAACCTACCACCAAATCAAAAGACAGAAGCTCTAAAACAAATAGCTCAATTAGCAAAGATGAGAGCTGTGGAAAAGGGTACCATCTATGGAACAAGGAAAGGGATTTTACTCCAGACTATTCCTGGTACCAAGAAAAGAGAAAAATTGGAGGCCTATTCTCGACCTGTCCGCTTTAAACACATTCATCATTGTTCCAAAATTCAAAATGCTGACCCTACAGCAACTTCTTCCCATGCTGGGCAAGGAGTATTGGCTGGTGACTCTAGATCTCAAGGATGCATACCTGCACGTCCCCATACGACCAAATTGCAGAAGATACCTCAGATTTCTTGCAGGATCAGAGCATTATCAATTCTCAGCATTGCCCTTTGGCTTATCTACTGCGCCCAGAGTGTTCACGAAATGCCTGGCATCAGTAATCGCTCACTGCAGGCTTCAGGGAATCTAAATATATCCATACCTGGACGACTGCCTGATACAAGCGGACAACAAAAACAAGCTAACAGAAGACTTACAAAGAGTCATTTGCTTACTGCAAGCCCTGGGATATACAGTCAATATAAAAAAGTCAAGACTGATACCATCCCAAAGAATAACCTTCTTAGGTGCAGAATTGGACACAGTAAAACAGATGGCATTCCTAACTGCAGAAAAACAAGAACAACTTCCTCTCTACTTCTTGGCATTAACAAAGCAGAACAAACTAACAGCAAGGAAAGTACTGCAGGCCTTGGGCTTCATGGCATCCTGCATAATCCTGGTCCCTCATGCCAGACTGCATATGAGAAAGCTACAGTGGTACCTGAAGAATTTATGGTCTCAACACAGGCACAGCTTAGAAACCGAAATACCACTAATCCCATGCCTGAAACAAGAGTTCCTATGGTGGGCTCAGGCATGCCAGGCAAACCCAGGTTTGCCATTCCACAGCATTCAACCAAGCCAAACCATCACAACGGATGCCTCAGACCTCGGTTGGGGGGCCCACATGTTGGACAAGTGCATACAAGGCTTATGGACTCCAGATCAGCTGCACCTGCACATAAATCAAAAGGAAATGCTGGCAGTAAAACTAGCAATCCAGAATTTCAGACCATTCCTCCAAGAAGGGCAGTTGATAAGGACAGACAACACCACAGTCATGTGGTACATCAACAAACAGGGAGGCACTCACTCATACCCTCTATGCCGGATGGCACTGGACCTATGGAATATGGCTCTGAGCTACAACATTCAGTTACAAGCAATTTTTGTACCGGGAAAAGAAAACATCCTAGCAGACATATTAAGCAGAACTACCTCGGATGCTCACGAATGGATGCTACACTCGGGCATCTTCAAGGTCATCACAAAGAAATGGGGACTGCCACAAATAGACCTATTCGCATCCCCACTCAATCACCAGCTCAAGAAATTCTGCACAAGGACGTACCACCCACTTGCTTGGAAGGTGGACTCTATCCTTCAGTTGGAAAGGCCTGACAGCATATGCATTCCCACCTCTTCCTTTGATGCACAAGGTGCTATTGAAAATCAGAGGAACGTCCAAGGATCATTCTGATAGCTCCAGACTGGCCAAGACAACATTGGTACCCATTACTGAGGAGCATGTCTCGGGGGAAAATGTGGACACTACCCCTGATTCCTTTGCTTTTAACTCAGAGCGGCTACAACACCCTGCATCCAAACCTGAAAACTCTGCAGCTGACTGCCTGGAACATTACATAAGAGCAACTAACCCAGATTTATCCCAAAGGGTTAAAGACATTATCCTTGAGGGCCAGACCCTCAACAAGAAGGAACTATGCAGGAAAATGGAAAAGGTTTCTCATTTGGAGTACTGAAAGGGGAAAAGATGTGTCAAAGGTAGACATTGCCAACATCCTGGAGTATTTGGCAGAGCTTTTCCATACAGGCCTGTCCTATTCCTCCATCAAGATACATGCATCAGCTATTTCTGCAGAATACAGCTTGATCCCCCTGTCTTCTCGCATCCTCTACTCGGGCAGTTTCTGAGAGGAATTAAAAATGTAAAACCTCCTAGGAAACCACCATTACCAGCATGGGACTTGAACTTTGTGCTAGAAAAATTGACACTCCCCTTTCGAACCAGCAGCAACAGCAGATCTTCAACACCTATCCTGGAAAACTGCTTTTCTGCCGGCAATTACCTCAGCAAGAAGGGTTTCTGAGCTACAGGCTTTAATGGCAGTACAACCCTTCCTAATCTTCCATCAAGATAGTGTCCATGAGAACAAATCCTACATTTATGCCTAAGGTGGTATCCAGAGTGTCTTTAAACCAGGCAATCCACCTACCTACCTTCTTCCCCAATCCACAGAACAGGGGGGAAAGACTGCTGCATACTTTGGATGTACATAGACAGTTGCGCTACTACCTGGACAGAACCAAGGGCAATAGAAAAACTGACCAGCTTCTGGTAGCATATGCAACAGGAAGAGAAGGAAAAGCAATTTCAAAACGGACAATCTCCAAGTGGATAGGAAATTGCATTAGATTCTGTTACTCCTACCATGGAAAGCAAACTCTACAGAACATAAGGCCTCATTCTACAAGGGCTACAGCCACTACCACAGCTTTCTTACGAGGAGTGGCTACCAAGGACATTATAGAGGCTGCTACTTGGACCTCCGTGCATACATTTGCCAAGCATTATAACTTACCTTTATACTCTAGATCCCGAGCAGGGTTTGCCACTGCTGTTTTGCAAGGGATCCTAACTACACCATAATTTCCTCTTCCTCCTCCCCTAGTTTGGCTATGGTATTCTACCCATTTGTAAGGACTGCAGATGCATCCTTGAAGGACATAGTACAGTTTTGTACCTACCATAAATGTAGATGTCCGAACAGGAATGCATCTGCAGTCAGGATTACCCACCCTCCTTCCCCTCTGTGGTATTCCTAGGGTATTTGCCCATCTAATAGCTAGCTGGGGGGGATCTCTTATGGTGCATTTGTTTGTATATATGTACATACATGCTTATTTTTTGTTTGCCTTCTACTATTTGGAAACATTGGCATTTATCCAAAATTTAGCTATCCAAGAGGGCAACTGGCATCTGGGGCAAGAAACACTGAGGAAAATGGTGTCGGCTGATGCCTTTATACCCGAAGAACTGCAGCTATGACGTCGGGTGAAGTGCGACACCAGCCGAGGCCAGACCCAGACTTTGGAATCCGGCCGACCGAAGGGCTGCCTGACGACAGGACAACCCATTTGTAAGGACTGCAGATGCATTCCTGTTCGGACATCTACATTTATGGTAGGTACAAAACTGTACTTTCTGTCATTCGAAGGCATGCTTGGTTAAAAGAACAAAGTTTACCTGATCATGTTAAAGCGAAATTATTGGATGCTCCATTACAGCATGATACTTTGTTTGGTGTTAAGGCAGAAGAGGTGTTAAAGAAAATGGAGGATAAAGCAAAATCAATGCAGACAGTAAAAGATTTCTTACAGGTTCAGCCACCTAGATTTAGCAGGAACTGGCCTTCCAAAAATTGGTCCTTTCCAGTGTCAGACAGGCCACAAAGAGGCAGGTACAGACGCCCAAGAGGCATATCTCTGCCCCAAGGCTCATACAGACCTAAACAATGGGGTGCTTCAGCCCCCAAAGGCGGAGAAGACAAATCACAACCTTATCGGAAACAGTCCCAATGACTTCCCCCTGCAAATGCCAAGCAGTTAACTTTTGGCAGCACCCTTAGGGGGAAAACTAGCACTTTTTCTCTCTCAAAATTGGCACATGATCACCCAGGACAAATGGGTACTGAATATTGTTTCTCAGGGTTACAAGTTCCACTTTCATGCTAGATCTGCCACAAAATCAATGGGCAGAGGTACAAAAACAAATTTCTTGCTTTGGTACTTTTTGAATAGCTCTCATGTCCATGAGAGCAGAACAGGGGCAAGGATTTTACTCGAGACTTTTCTTGGTACCCAGAAAGGACAAAGCCTGGAGACCAATACTGGGCCTGTCAATTTTAAATACTTTCCTGGATGTTCCAAAATTCAAAATGTTGACACTGCAGCAACTTCTACCCATGCTGGGCAAAGAAGGCTTGGCTAGTTACTTTGGACCTCAGAGGCATACCTGCATGTCCTAATCAGACAATCATACAGAAGATACCTCAGATTCATAGCTGGCTCAATGCATTACCAATTCTCTGCACTGCCCTTTGGCTTATCTACTGCGCCCAGGGTTTTCACAAAATGTCTCACACCAGTAATTGCATTTTGCAGACAAAAAGGAATTCAAATATATCCCTACTTGGACGACTGCCTTATTCAAGAAGAGAGCAAGGACATTCTACTACAGCATCTGGCTTTGTAAAAGATTACTAATTTGTCTAGGGTACACAGTAAACGAAAAGAAATCAAAACTAGTGCCCGCTCAAGAGATAATATTCCTGGGTGCAAGCTTAAATACAACTGCCCAGATGGCTTATCTTACGCCAGACAAGCAAAGGCACCTAACTCATTGCTTTCAAATGATGGCAACAAAGACCTAGCCACCTGAATGAAAAATTCTGCAGGCTTTGGGCTTCATGGCATCCTGCATCCTGCTAATTCCATATGCAAGACTGCATATGAGGAAGCTACAGTGGTATCTAAAAAGTGTTTGGACTCAACATTGCCACAGCCTGGAAACAATAATAACCCTTATTCCCTGCCTGCAACAGGAGTTTCGATGGTGAGCACTGGCCTGTCACCACAAGGGACAGCCTTTCACTTTACCCACTGCCAGGCAGACACTAGCAGATGCATCGGATTATGCCTGGGGGGCACACATGGCAGGAAAATGTACTCGGGGCATGTGGCCCGCAGACCAAATGCATCTTCACATCAAGCAAAAAGAGATGCTAGCTGTACAGAATGCCCTGACAGCCTTCAAGGATCTGCTACATCCAGGACAACTGTTACTAAAGACGGACAGTAATACAGTTGTGTGGTACATAAACAAGCAAGGGGGCACACATTCCTACCCCTTCTGCAGGCAAGCCATGACTTTGTGGAACACAGCACTGACCTATCAAGTAAATCTGCAGGCACAATTCCTGCCAAGAAAGAAAAATACTCTGGCAGACGAACTAAGCAGAAACCTCATGGACCCTCACGAGTGGAAACTAAATCCACAGGTCTTCAGCATGATAACAAGGAAATGGGGATGCCCAGACATGGATCTTTTTGCCTCCCCTCACAACTGCCAACTACAGAGATTCTGCACAAGGACTTATCACTCATAAGCATGGAAAGTGGATGCTCTATCATTCAGCTGGAAAACCCTAACAGTCTATGCCTTTCCACCACTGCTTCTCCTTCCCAAGGTGCTCCTAAAAGTCAGACAAGGGAAGCCAAAAATGATTCTGATTGCCCCAGACTGGCCAAGCCAGCACTGGTACCCAATCCTAAAGAGCTTGTCTCAAGGCCCAGCCTGGACTTTACCTCAAATTCCTCATCTTCTGACTCAACAAAACAATCGGATCCTGCACAGCCAACTCAGAACCTTAAATCTGGCTGCATGGCAGATAATTTAGCCACTCAGAACACACCTCTCTCTAAAGTTGTTATGGATGTCATGTTGGAAGCCAGGAAGCCCAGCACCAGGAAATCTTATGCAGAAGAATGGAAGAGATTCTGTGCTTAGAACCAGGCACAAGGGCTTGAACCACTTGTTCCAAACATTCCTCAGATTTTACAATACCTAACTGAGATGCTGGACAAAGGCCTATCCTTCTCATCAATTAAGATCCATGCCTCTGCCATTTCAGCTCATTTCAATACGGAACCTCCTATTTTCTCTCCTCCACTGCTAAGACAGTACCTCAGAGGGGCAAAAAACATAAGACCCCCCAAGGAGAGCACTGATACCTACGTGGGACCTCGACTTTGTCTTAGAAAAGCTCACTCTGCCTCCTTTTGAGCCAGCCAATACAGCTGATATAAAATTCTTATGGAAAACTGCCCTGCTCCTAGCAGTAACTTCAGCAAGAGGAGTTACAGGCATTAATGACAGTGGAACCTTTTATCATTTTTCATCCGGACAGGGTTTCTTCAAGGACAAACCCAACATTTATGCCAAAGGTAGTATCCAGTGTGGCTCTTAACCAAACCATTAATTTGCCAACATTTTATCCAAATCCCCAGAATAAAGGGGAGAGACTTCTGCACTCTTTGGACATGCACAGGCAGCTATGCTTCTACTTGGACAAAACAAAAGCTTTCAGAAAAACTGAGAAACTCTTTGTAGGATATGCTGCAGGATCACAAGGAAAGCCTATTTCAAAGCAGACTATTTCAAAATGGATAGGACACTGTATTTGTTTCTGCTATGCACAGCATGGCAAGTCAGTGCCTAAGAATATTAGGCCACATTCCACCAGGGCAGCAGTCACTTCAGCAGCCTTTCTCAGAGGAGTACCAACCAAGGAAATTTTGGAGGCTGCAACTTGGAGTTCAGTGCACACTTTTACCAAGCATTATCCCTTACCTCTTTACTCTAAATCCAGAGCTGGCTTTGCCACTGCAGTTCTGCAGGGCCTCATAGCCACTCCTAATCCTATTTAGACCCAGCCGCCCTACCTCCGCTTTGGGATTTAACCCAAGTGTAATGACTGCAACAGTGAAACGCGATGAACATTAGTACAGTTGTGTACCTACCATAAATGTAGATGTTAGTGTATTCACTGTTGCAGTCCAGGTTAGTGGAACTGTTTAAATGCTTTTCGTGTACTTTGCTGGATTACTGGATTATTAAAACGTCTTTGCTGTCCAACTACACTGCTGGTTTTCCGGCTTGCTGTTTCTTGGGAGCTGCATTTGGTTTACTTTACTAGTTTTTATTATTGAGTGGTTCTTTTTACCCACCCTCCATCTCCCTTTCTTTGCTGGGACTCATCTATACTTCTCTATCCTATACAACCTATGTGGTGTATTTGCTTGTAGTTGAATGTATTGTTTTTATTTCACTGTATGTTTTCATTAGCAATATGTATTGCCTACCTTCTTGGGGGCACCTGACAATCTGGGGCAAGAAAAACTGAAGAAAATGGCATCGGCTGCATCTTATATACCCGTGGCGCACTGACGTCAGGGAGGAGGCGACAGCACCCGGCGCCGGACAAGGACTTTGGAATTCAGGCTGACTGCGTGTAGCCTGCCAGCAGGATAACCCAAGTGTAATGACTGCAACAGTAAATACACTCTAACATCTACATTTATGGTAGGTACACAACTGTACTTTTCTGCTACTTGTACCATGGCAAACCTATGCCCAAGGGCATTAGGTCTCATTCCACCAGAGCTGCAGCTACTTCAGCAGACTTTCTCAGAGGAGTACCAACCAAAGACATTCTAGAGGCTGCTACTTTGAGTTGTGTTCACACCTTTGCAAAGCCTTGTCATTTGCCTCTCTACTCTAAGCCCACGACAGGCTTTGCCACTGCAGTTCTGGAGGGCCTTATAGCCGCACCTAATGCTGTTTAGCTCCAGCCTCCCATCCATAGGTTTGGGATTCTACCCAAATGTAATGACCAACAGTGAAACACGAAGAACATAGTGCAGTTGTGTACACTTCCCATAAATGTAGATGTTCGAGTGTATTCACTGTTGCAGTCCAAGTTACCCGGCCACCATCCCCCTTTCATTCTGTAGTCTTTTTCCTTCTCTGTTTTCTACAGCCTATGTGGTGTATTTGCTTGTAGATGAAGGTAAAGTTTGTATGGATGCATGTGTATATATAGTTTTTATATATATATATTTGCTACCTTTTTGAGGGCACCTGACATCTGGGGCAAGAAAAACTAAAGAAAATGGCGTCTGCTGCTTGTTTTACACCCCTGACGACCTGACGTTATGGAAGAGGAGACAGCAACTGACGCAGGACCCAAGACTTTGGAATTGCCAGCAGTTTGCCCAAATGTAATGACTGCAACAGTGAATACACTCTAACATTTACATTTATGGTAAGTGTACACAACTGTACTTTACCCTCCCTCCAGCCCCCCTGACCTCTCTTGCCTCTACCTTTCCTTCTTTTTTGATATAGATACATTACCCAAACTGCAAAAAGTCCCACAGGAAGCCTTTTCCTCTGTTGAAACTTGGTTATCCGATGCCCAGTTAATACTCAACCCAAACAAAACTAAACTACTCATCTTCCAACCCACCAAACATACTCAAAACAACTCACTTTAACATCACAGCAAAAGACAACACCACTGTATACCCAACTGAACACACCAAATTGCTAGGAGTGGAAGTAGACAGTAAACTAAAGTTTGACATTCGCATATCCATGACCATAAAAAAGTCACAAAAAACTAGGAGCGTTATACAGAAATAAGCAACTTCTCACCAAAGCAGCAAAGATTTCAGTAGCAAATTCTCACCTTATCTCCACCCTACTTTATGCCTCTCCAATATATACCAACCTAAGGCAATGCAATCTAAACAAGCTAGAGACCTGCTACAACAAAATCGCCAAATTCGCCTCAGGGGCATCCTGTCGTAGTCACCACTGTCTCTCACTTGCTGAACTGGGCTGGCTTTAACTCCCTCACCTCCTTCAGTGGTATCAACTCTCACTCGCCCACAAACTAGTAAACCATCCACTAAATGTCCCATATCTCCAGAAATCTACTCCAACACTATCGCACCACCAGACCTCGAAGATCCAGCAACAAAAATCACTTGCAGATCACTAAAGCCAATGACTCTGCTGGTGAAGCACTATTCTCTTGCACCATAGCCAAATTATGGAACTCACTCCCACTCACAATTACCTCCATACCATCATGCACCCACTTCAAATCTTTACTAAAAGCGCACCTAAAAACATGCTGGCTATTCCCTTGCAACTCCCACTTTAATATCACCCATCCCATCCAGCCACTACCTTTCTGTCCACTCCACTAACTACCTTGATTATAGCAAGCTCAGATGCTCTTAAGCCTAGTACTTATTATACAGCAGGAACTTCTTATTGTAACATTTGTTAATGTCTGTTATGTACTTCACAGATAAAGATTCTAGTTGTCTACTGATGTACTATGTTCTTCATCTGTAAATATGTTGTAAGTAATTGTTTTGTTAAATTGTTAATCGCTATGAAATCCAATGTAACTACTGTCTGTTTTTTTTAACTGTGGAGCTTTTTTCCCCGGGCCTCCGCTGAAAATGGACCTATGTCCAGTCTGACCCTCCCGGTCAACAAATGTAAATAAATAAAATAAATTTTCATGTGTATTAAGTTTTTGATGGGGGTGTACCATTCCATACAATTGCTTCCTATTGTGGGGGCACCTGACATCTGCGGCAAGAAAAACTGATGTAATTGCGTCTGCTGCATGTTTTATACCCCTGACGACCTGACATCATGGAAGAAGCGACAGCATCCGACGACTCTGGTATTCAAGCCACCCGAAGGCTACCTGCAGGCAGATAACCCAAATGTGATGACTGCAGTGAATACACCCTCTAACATGTACATTTATGGTAAGTGTACACAACTGTACTACCTAAGCAGTGGACTACCTCCACTTCAAAAGAAGACAGTTCTAAGCCATCCCCTTAAGGCAAGAACTCATAATGACTCACCTCCGCAACCCCCTCTCTCTGCCCACCATCACCTACCCCTAGGATGAAAACTCTCCTGTGACTGAAGCACCTGGGCCACCATTACCAAGGACCAATGTGTTCTGAACATTGTGCCTTTCCCCTGCTCTCCGAGGGCAGTAGATCACGTTCCTGCAGAACAGATAGGCCAAGGCTTCTACTCCAGACTTTTTCTGGTGCCCAGAAAAGAGGGCATCTGGTGCCCCATCCTTGATCTATCCATTCTAAACGCCTTCCTAGTGATACCAAAATTCAAAATGCTCATCCTCCCAGCAGCTGCTACCCATGCTTTCCAAGGAAGTTTGGCTAGCCACCCTAGATCTAAAAGAGATCTACCTCCACATTCCTGTCAGGGAACCATGCAGGAAATATCTCCGCTTCAGGGCAGGATCTCAACACTTTCAGTTCTCTGTGCTTCCCTTTGGATTATCTGCTGCTTCCAGAGTTTTCACAAAATGTCTGGCTCCAGCCATTGCACTTTGCAGGCAAAGAAATATTCAAATTTACTCATTCTTAGACTACTGCCGTATTCAGGCAGACAGCCAGGAAAAGCTGCTCAAGCACCTGGCCTTTGTAAAGACCCTGCTAACTTCCCTAGGGTACACAATCAACGAAAAGAAATCCAAACAGGTGCCCACCCAAAGGATTATCCTCCTGGGAGCAAATCTGGACACAGCATCCCAGATGGCATATCTTACACCAGAGAAGCAAATTTTCCTGACAGCCTACTTCTCTCAACTGGCCACCAGGCCCCAGCTATCTGCAAGGAAAATCCTGAAAGCTCTGGGGTTCATGGCATCTTGCATACTACTCATTCCATATGCCAGACTGCATATGAGGAAACTACAGTGGTACCTAAAGAGCCTTTGGGTGTCAACCCTGTCAAGACCTGGAAACTAGCCTACCCTATAATTCCTTGCCTCAGAAGAGATTTCCTTTGGTGGGCAACAACATGCTGCCACAACAAGGGAACTGCCTTTCTCTAAATTCCCCCGCCCAGACCCTCACCACAGACTCATCAGATTACGCTTGGGGGGAGGGGGGCACACCTGTACGGCAAGTGCATGCAAGGCCAATGGAGCCCACAGCAAATTCCTCTGCACATCAATCAAAAAGATGATGGCTATGCAGCACGCTTTGATAGCTTTCAAACCCCTTCTATCTCCAAAGGTTCTCCTGATCAAAACAGACAACACCACTGTGATGTGGTACATCAACAAGCAGGGAGAGACTCGCTTCTACCCTTTATTCAGGCTGGCCATGACCCTTTGGCACAGCCTCTTCCATGTAACTACACTTGTTAGCACAATTCCTACTAGGCTCTGTCAAGTCTGACAGACCAATTGAGCAGAAATCTTCTGGACCCACATGAGTGGCAACTCAACAGAAGTACCTTCACCCTAATAACACAGAAATGGGGAACCGAAGGTCGACCTCTTTGCCTCCCACAGCAACCGTCAGCTCAGCAAATTCTGCACCAGGGAGCATCATTGCATGGCTTGGAAAGTGGATGCCCTGTCCTTCCCCTGTGTCACTATCGGTCTGTGCCTTTCCTCCCCTACCTCTTATCCCCAAGGTACTGCTCAAAATAAGGGAATAAAAAAACCAAGACCCATTCTTACAGCTGCATACTGGTCCTGCCAACACTGGTACCCCTTGCTGCACAGCCTGACCCTGCTTCCTCCATGGCATCTTTCTCAGATTCCAAACTTCCTGACCCAGAAGGAAGGGGAACTCATGCACTCCCAATTGCAAACGCTCAGTTTGGCAGCTTGGCTTATTCCCTAACACCGAACCAATCTGCCATCCTCCGTGAACAGGTTCTGGATGTTGTCCATGAGGCCAGACGTCCTTGCACCAGAAAGTCCTATGCAGATAAATGGAGAAGGTTCTGCACCGGGATCCAGGCTTAGGGAGCCAATATGGCACAGCCCTCCATCCCTCTCATCCTGGATTACTTAGTTGACCTACTACACAGTGGTCTCACTTTCTCCTCCATAAAAATTCATGCCTCTGCCATTTCATCTCATTTTCCCACTGAGCAGCCCCTTTTCTCACACCCTTTGATCAAACAGTTCCTAAGAGGGGCTAGCAACTTGACGCCACCCAGATGAGCATCAACCCCAGCTTGGGACCTTAACTTTTGTGAGGAAAGGCTCACCCTGTCCCCCTTCGAACCAGCTTCTTCTACAGAGCTAAAATTTCTCTCCTGGAAGACTACTTTCCTTCCTGGCCACCAGTTCAGCCAGAAGAGTCTCCGAGCTGCAAGCACTCATGGGTGTGGAACCCTTCATCTTCCATGCTGACAGGGTATCCCTCAGGACTAACCCATCCTTCATGCCTAAGGTGGTGTCCAGTGTGGCTCTCAACCAATCCATTCATTTGCCCACCTTTTTTTCTTAATCCCTAGAACAAGGGGAAAGGATCCTGCACTCTTCAGATGTGCACAGACCGCTCTGATTCTATCTAGACAGGACTAAATCCTTCAGAAAGTCTGATCAGTTGCTGGTTAGCTTTGCTCCAGGGGCAGAAGGCAAAGCCATCTCCAAACAAACCATTTTCAAATGGGTATCACACTGCATCTATTCCTGCTACAAAACAACACGGAAAGCCTCCCCCCAAGAGGGTCAGGACTCTCTCCACCAGAGCAGCCTCCACCTCTGTAGCTTTTCCCAGAGGAGTCCCCACCAGGGACATCCTGGAGGCTGCCACCTGGACATCTGTTCACACTTATACCAAACATTACCACCTGCCTCTCTTCTCCAAATCCAGGGCAGGGTTTGCCTCTGCAGTCTTGCAGGGCATCCTAGCCAGCCCTGATTTCCTTCACTGCCTCCACCCATTTCCTCAGCTTTGGGAATCAACCCAAATGTGATGACTGCAACAGTGAAACACGAAGAACCTAGTACAGTTGTGTACACTTTCCCTAAATATAGATGTTTGAGTGTATTCACTGTTGTAGTCCTGTTTTCCCTCCCTCCATCCCCCTTTTTTCTTCTCTTTCCTTACAAGGGACATATTGGTATTTACTTTCTATTGGTGGGGTTCTTCCACCAGAACTTTGCTTCTACTTGGCGGCTCCTGACAGGTTAGGGTAAGAAAAACTGATGCAATGGTGTCAGCTGCCTTACTTTATACTACTGACGACCTGACGTCAGTCCTGAAGCGACAGCAACCGATGCAGAAATACTAAGCCTCTGGTATTCGAGCCGGCCAAGGGTTACCCCGGCAGGGATAACCCAAATGTGATGACTGCAACAGTGAATACACTCTAACATCTACATTTATGTTAAGTGTACACAACTGTACTGTCACTGCAGTCATTTAAACATTTTGCCATTTGCAGTGCTTTCTGTAAAGCAGTGTTTTGAGAGATTATTTCTCTCGAGACCATTGAGGAAACCGGTGATGTTCATCGTGTTTCACTGTTGCAGTCATTATATTTGGGTAATCCTGCTGGCAGGTTGCCCTCAGTCTGCCTGAATTCCAAAGTCCTGGGTCCTGCGTCGGCTGCTGTCGCCCCTTCCCTGACGTCAGGTAGTCAGAGGTATAAAAGAAGCAGCCGACGCCATTTTCTTCAGTCTTTCTTGCCACGTGGTGCCTGAAGCAGAAGCAGTTTGCAAGTGCCGGTCGGCCGACTCCTGAGATTTTCTTGTTCGAGTTTCAGACCCGAAGTCTTCAGTAAAGCTAAGTACCCCGTTGGGGAAACTTTTTTCTTTCTCCAGACTGATGTCAGAGAAAGTTAATTGTATTTCTTGTGGAAAGCAAATACCTCATAAGGATTTTCATTATTACTGTATTCCTTGCCTAGGCCCTGATCACAACGTTGCTGGTTGTCAGATGTTCTTCATTCCACATTGCTGCAGTCCTAACCATTGGGTAGTCCGCTGTCCAGTCGGCCCGAATACCAAAGTATATGGCTGACGTCGGTCAAGGCGCATTAGACTGACGTCAGGACGCCAGGGTACTAATGCGCATGACCGACGTCATATCCTCAGTCTTTTTTGCCGCATGGTCCGATGCAGAAGCAGTTTTGCGAGTGCAGGTTGGCATTCTGAAATTTTCTGAAGTCGGAGTTTCAGACCGAATCAAAGTTGGCTAAGTACCCCGTTGGGGAACATTTTGGTTTTTTCTTGCCTCAGTATTTAACCGGATGTCAGAAAAAGTGAATAACTGTATTTCTTGTGGGAAACAGATACCTCATAGGGATTACTATACTTTGTGTATACCTTGTTTAGGGCCTGAGCACGACGTTGTTGGATGCCGCTCTTGTGCTAGGTTTATCAAACGCACTATTAAGAGAAGGTTAGACTGTGCCAGGTTAGTGTTTGGGAAGCGTTGTAATTATAAAATGCCGTCGGATGCTCCGACGCCCGCTTCGTCCAAAAAGCGCAAGGACAAAGCAGCAAAGCCTAGGGTTGATGAACCGGCAGTCCCGGACGTCGGTTCTTTAGAAGGCTCAGTGGAGCCAGAGGTTTTGCCAGGAGTTTCTTTGGAGTCTCAGGCTGAGACTTTACTGTTACGGGATGTGCCCTCTCAGGAGGTAGGCCAGGCTGAGGGGGCTTCTCAGGTAACTGTTCTTCCCTCTCTTCCCAAGGTAGTTAGAGCCTCTCCTTCTGTTTCCAAAACTTCTTTGAGAGGTAGGCCAAGTTTAGCTTCAGTGGGGGCTTCTCCTAGCACTTCAGGTTCTGTGCCTAAGAAACATATGCTTAAAATGGCAGAAGATTTGATTACTATGATTAGAGGTTCTATGCCCCCTCCTGATAAGAGGCCTAGGGTGGAACCTGAGTTTGAGAGTTTTGAACAGTGTTCAGAGGCTTCTGAGTCTTCTGCGGAAGACTTGCAGGAGTTTCCTCCTTATTCTGATTCTGATGTGGATGATTCCACTCCTACAGCTTCTCCTCCTGAGGATTTCTCATTTTCAGAGACTCTGCATTCCATGAGGGAGCACTTTAAATGGGAAGGCCAAGATTACTCTGATTCCAGGAAAAGGCTTAGGGAATTCTTGTTTTTACCCCAGCATAGGCCCTTAGCTATTCCTCCTGTGTTAAATGTGGTGGAAGATGTTTTTGCAGAGGCTTCCCTGAACCTTGATTCTCTGCCTCCTGCCCCTGTTAAACCTGATAGGTACTATAGGGTGCCTGAAGCTCATAAGTATCTTTTTAAGAGTCCTAGGGCAGACCCGGAAACTGTTTCTCAGGGACCTAAAGGTGTTAAGGCCTCTGTTGTTAAAAATCCTGTTCCCTCTGATAAAGAGGCAAGGGCTTTGGATAGATGGGGAAAGAAAGTGTATACTTCTTCCACTTTAGCCATGAGGGCGTTGAATTGTCAGTTTCACATGCTAAAATATCAAAATTATCTCCTTTCACAATTGAAATCTAAGGTGGATGCTTTGGCGGAAGGTATTGAGTGTAAAGAGTTGCTGGATTTAGTTCATGTGTCTGAACAAGTGGGTAAGCATTCTTTGCAATGTGGTTTTGATGCTGTACAGGCCTCCTCGAGGGTGGCTGCCACTAGTTCTGTTCTTCGCAGGCATGCCTGGTTGAGGGATCAGAATTTAGCTGAGCATGTTAAGACAAGGATTTTGGATGCTCCTTTACAGTCTGATGTGTTGTTTGGTTCGCCTGTGGAAGCAGTTTTAAAGAAAATGGAGGACAAAGCTAAGTCTATGCAAACTGTTAAAGATTTTTGCAGGTGCAGCCACGAAGTTTAGTAGAAATTGGCCTACTAAGGGATGGACATATCCTGCTTATGATTCCCAGTCTAGGGGTAGGTCTAGGCGTGGTAGGGGCAGAGCTCAAGGTTCTTTTAGGCCTAGAACAGGAGTTCACCTGCTCAGACTTCTGGTGAGGGCAGGGGTCAGTCCTTTCGTAAACAGACCCAATGACCTGCCTTTTCAGCTGCCAGTAGGTTCTCGTCTGGCAGCTCCTTTGGGAGGAAGACTGTCTCTTTTCAAAGAAAATTGGGATTTAATTACTCAAGACAGATGGGTGTTGGATATCATTCACCACGGTTACAGGTTTTATTTCCATACATTGCCACCTTTCAAAGGCATGCCAGACGTTCCTCCTCCACAAAGGAAAGAGGCTCACAAGCAAATTTCTCTGTTACTCCAAATAGGGGCCATTCAGCCAGTTCCTGTACCAGAAAGGGGCCTAGGATTTTATTCTCGCCTGTTCCTAGTACCAAAGAAGGGGAACACGTGGAGACCAATTTTGGATTTATCTATCCTCAACACTTATCTGGACATTCCCAAGTTCAAAATGTTGACGTTACAACAGCTTTTACCTCTGCTGGGCAAAGATCACTGGATGGTAACTTTAGATCTCAAGGAAGCTTACCTTCATGTGCCAATAAGACTAAGTTGCAGGAAGTATCTACGTTTTCGAGCTGGAAATTCTCATTATCAGTTCTCTGCATTGCCCTTTGGCTTATCTACTGCGCCCAGAGTATTCACAAAGGTTCTGGCTCCAGTGATAGCTTACTTCAGGCTAAAAGGAATCCAAATCTATCCTTACTTGGACGACTGCCTGATTCTGGCTCAAGAAAAAGAAAATCTTCTCCAGCATCTGGAATATGTCATAGCAGTGCTAAGATGCCTAGGGTATTCTGTGAACGAAATAAAGTCCAGTCTAGTACCCTCTCAAGACATGTGCTTTCTGGGTGTGAGACTGAATACAGCAGCCCAGATGGCCTTTTTAACCCCGGACAAACAAAAGAATCTTTCCAGTTACTTCCATCATCTATCTCTTCAGTCCGGGCTGACTGCAAGGACAGTCCTTCAAGCCTTAGGGTTCATGGCATCTTGTATTCTGGTGCTTCCCAATGCCAAACTGCATATGAGGAAGCTACAATGGTATCTCAAAAATCTGTGGACACAGCACTGCCAGGATTTGGACACTGTCATTCAAATAATACCTTGCATTCAAAAGGAATTTTTGTGGTGGGCTCAGGAATGTCACCTAAACAAGGGACTCTCTGTGACCCGGCCAGAGGCGAGTCAGATTCTAACGACAGATGCCTCAGATGTTGCTTGGGGAGCTCATCTAAATGGAAAGTGGATACAAGACAAGTGGCCTGCCAGACTACAGCATCTACATATCAACATGAAAGAGATGTTAGCAGTTCAGTTTGCATTAATTGCTTTCAAGGAGTTACTTCTTCCAGGGCAGGTGTTGATTCTAACAGACAACACAACTGTCATGTGGTACATCAACAAACAAGGGGGAACACATTCTTACCCTTTGTGCAGACAGGCAATGATTTTATGGGAGACTGCACTCAGTCTGCAACTAACTCTTCAGGCAAGGTTTCTGCCGGGAGCACAGAACTCCTTAGCAGATGTATTAAGCAGACAAATCATGGATCCCCACGAGTGGAAACTGGATCTTCATGTATTTCAAACATTGACAGTGTCATGGGGAACTCCAGACATAGATCTGTTCGCTTCTCCACTAAACCACCAGCTGCCAAAGTTTTGCACGAAAGGATTTCATCACACAGCTTGGAAAGTGGATGCTCTTTCTTTCAGTTGGAAAAATCTTCATGTGTATGCCTTTCCACCTCTGCCTCTTCTTCCAAAGGTGCTTCTAAAGGTCAGACAAGACAAGCCAAGGATGATTTTAATAGCTCCAGATTGGCCTCGGCAGCACTGGTACCCATTACTGAGGAGTCTGGTAAGGAAGCCTCCATGGCCTTTACCCTTGATTCCACACCTGTTGTCTCAGAGGGACGGTCATCTGCTCAATGTCAAGCTTCACTCTCTACATCTAACAGCCTGGCATATTCTGTTTTGAAAGACAGCAGGTCTCAGCTTCCTCAGCAAGTTTTAAATGTGATTATGGAAGCCAGGAGACCTAGTACAAGGAAAGTGTACGCAGAAAAATGGAAGAGATTTTTGTTTTGGTGTGCAGCAAACAATTTGGAGATTACTGAGCCAAATTTGAGTGTGGCTCTTCAATATCTTACTGAGTTACTGGACAAAGGTTTGTCTTTCTCTTCCATCAAGATTCATGCTGCAGCAATTTCAGCTCACTATGATTGTGACCCACCATTGTTTTCGCATCCTTTGTTCAAGCAATTTCTTAGAGGGGCAAAGAATATAAGACCCCCACGTAGAGCTCCTACTCCTGCTTGGGATCTCAATTTTGTGTTGGAGAAACTTACTCTACAACCTTTTGAGCCTGCGGCTACTGCTGAATTGAAATACTTGTTATGGAAGACTGCTTTTTTGTTGGCTATTACTTCTGCAAGAAGGGTTTCTGAGTTGCAGGCCCTTATGGCAGTAGAGCCCTTTTTGATTTTCCATAAGGATAGGGTATCATTACGTACTAATCCTTCCTTTATGCCTAAGGTGGTTTCTAGTGTGGCTTTAAACCAAACTATTCATTTGCCTACCTTTTATGCAGATCCCCAAAATAAAGGGGAAAAGATTTTGCACACTTTAGATGTACACAGGCTGTTGCGTTACTATTTGAGCAGGACTAAGGATTTTAGGCAGTCTCAGCAGTTGTTTGTTTCTTTTGCTTTGACTTCAAAGGGCAAGCCTGTGTCAAAACAAACTATTTCTAGGTGGATTGGGTGTTGCATTACATTTTGTTATTCCCATCATGGCAAGGAGATTCCAGCTGGGATTAGGCCTCATTCCACTAGGGCTACTGCCACTTCAACAGCATTTCTAAGGGGGGTGGCAACTAAGGATATTTTGGAGGCAGCTACTTGGAGTTCAGTGCATACTTTCTCTAAGCATTACCACCTTCCTCTCTACTCTAAATCTAGGGCTAGTTTTGCCACAGCTATTTTGCAAGGCATGTTGACAGCTCCTGCTTCCTTATGATTTGCCAGCCTCCCTTACCTCTGCTTTGGGATTCTACCCAATGGTTAGGACTGCAGCAATGTGGAATGAAGAACATAGTACAGTTTTGTACCTACCATAAATGTAGATGTTCGAGGATCCACATTGCTGCAGTCCAATTTACCCTCCCTCCTTCCCCTCTTTGTTTAGGGGTGGTGGTGTGAGTTGATATATATTATTGTATATATTGTATATATGTTTGGTGCAGGGCTTTTTGGTGTTTTGTTTTGGGCCTTGTTTTTTTTAGGGTCTTCTGACATCTGGGGCAAGAAAAGACTGAGGATATGACGTCGGTCATGCGCATTAGTACCCTGGCGTCCTGACGTCAGTCTAATGCGCCTTGACCGACGTCAGCCATATACTTTGGTATTTGGGCCGACTGGACAGCGGACTACCCAATGGTTAGGACTGCAGCAATGTGGATCCTCGAACATCTACATTTATGGTAGGTACAAAACTGTACTTTTTGTGCTAGATTTAGCCAACGCACTATTAAGCGTCGGTATGATTTTGCTTTAAACTATTTTGGATGCCAGTTTAATTATCCAGAAATGTCGTCTGATAGCCATCCGACAACCAGAGTTCACAAAAAATGCAAAGAGAAGGAGAGCGATAAACAACCAAAGTACAAAATCGACGACAGCGCTTCTCCAAAGCCAGTCGCCGGTTCTCAGTGAGGCTGCTTTCGCAGCCACTGACAGCCGCTACTTTAGAGTTGCAGGCCACAACCGACTCCCACGTGGAGTTGGCTATGCCGCTGGAAACTCAAGGTATTGGAGCCTCTGACACTATTCCCTCCGATGGGTCCGGAGCTGCTGAGCAGGCACTGGCTTCTGAGGGTTTATTCAGACCTAAACATCTTTACATTAAACCGACTTCAGCTTCAAAGGCAAAGATCTTTAAAGGCACCTTATAAAGCAAAGAAACAAACTCGAGCCACGTGGACAGGCCTCTATGCCCAAAAGAAACAGATACTCAAAATGGCCGAAGACTTTATTACCTTGATCAGGGGTTCCCATCCCCCTCCAGATAAGAGGCCTAGGCAAGAGACAGAGTATGAATCTTCAGATCAGGTTTCTATTTTTTTCTGATTCCTCTTCTGATAAGGAATATTCTCTTACTCCCATGAGGATTCTGATGCTGAAGAATCTATACCTTCATCTTCTCCTCCAGAGGACTATTCTTTTGGGGAAACCTTGCAATACCATGAGGGAGCATTTCCACTGGGAGAGTCAAGATTTTTCATAATCTAAAAAGAGGCTCAGGGATTTCCTATTACTACCACAACACAGGCCTCTGGCCATTCCACTGGTGTTAGACATTGTAGATGTGTTTTCAGAGTCTAGTCTGACCACTGACTCCTTACCTCCAGCTCCTGTTAAACCTGACCGATATTACAGGGTTCCTGACTCTCACAAGTTCCTTTTTAAAAACCCTGCTGCAAACCCAGAAACTATTTCACAGGGTCCCAAAGGGGTTAAGGCTTCCGCTGCAAAAAAACCCTACCCCCCTGACAGGGATTCTAGGGCACTGGATAGATGGGGAAAAAAGGTTTACACATCTGCTACCTTGGCTATAAGGGCCTTAAACTGTCAGTTGCATATGCTCAGATACCAGCAACATGTCATGGCATTGCTTACAGAAAATGTTGTTAAACTCTGACTCTGCAGAAAACAAGGAAATGCAGGATTTATTGCATGCAGCTGAACAAATTGGAAAGCATACATTGCAATGTGGTTTTGATTCTTTGGAGGCCTCCTGCATGGCTGCAGTTTAGGGGTTCAGTAATTAGAAGGCATGCTTTGTTAAAGGAACAAAATCTGCCTGATCATGTTTAAGTAAAAATATTAGATGCACCTTTACAGCATGATACTTTGTTTGGTGCTAAGGCAGAAGAGGTGTTAAAGAAAATGGAGGACAAAGCTAAATCTATGCAAACTGTAAAAGATTTTTTTAAAAGTACAGCCACCTAGGTTTAGTAGACACTGGCCTACAAAGAATTGGTCCTTTCCTGTGCCAGACAGACCTCATAGGGGCAGATCCAGACGCCCTAGAGGCAGATCCCAGGCGCAAGGTTCATACAGGTCAAAGTAATGGGGTGCTTCTACCTCCAAAGTTGGAGAAGACAAATCACAACCATACAGGAAACTGTCCTTATGACTTCCCCCTGCCGTCACCAAGCACTTGTGTCCTGGCAGCACCCTTAGGGGGAAAATTAGCACTTTTTTTTACAAAATTGGCACATTATATTTAGAACCCACAGGTCCTGGGATATAGTGTCACAAGGCTTACAAGTTCCACTTCCATACCCTGCCAAAGCCAAACGGCTGGCCAGATCTCCCAAAAAATCAATGGGCAGAGGCGCAAAAACAAGTCTCATCCCTCATGGACATGGGGGCCATTCAACAAGTACCAGAGCAAGAGCAGGGACAAGGATTTTACTCAAGACTGTTCTTGGTACCCAGAAAGGACAAGGCCTGGAGACCAATACTGGACCTATTTTGAACACATTCCTGGATATACCAAAATTCAAAATGTTGAGTTTGCAGCAGCTTCTTCCCATGCTGGGCAAGAATGCTTGGCTTGTAACTTTAGACCTAAAAGAGGCATACCTGCATGTCCCAATCAGACAATCATGCAGAAGATACTTCAGATTCAAGGCTTGCTCAATGCATTACCAATTCTCTGCACTGCCCTTTGGCTTATCTACTGCGCCCAGGGTCTTTACAAAGTGCCTGGCACCAGTAATTGCATTCTGCAGACAGGAATACAAATATATCCTTACTTGGACGACTGCCTTATTCAAG
This sequence comes from Protopterus annectens, assembly GCF_019279795.1. NCBI lineage: Eukaryota > Metazoa > Chordata > Ceratodontiformes > Protopteridae > Protopterus > Protopterus annectens. The sequence continues at coordinate 1,208,122,896 of NC_056743.1, forward strand.
CAGAGAGCAAGGACATTATACTGCAGCATCTGGTGTTTGTAAAAAGATTACTAATTTACCTAAGGTACACGGTAAACGAAAAGAAATCAAAATTAGTGCCCTCTCCAGAGATAATATTCCTGGGTGCAAGCTTAAATGCAACTGCCCAGATGGCTTATCTCACGCCAGACAAGCAAAGGCAACTGACTCATTACTTTCAAATGATGGCAACAAAGACCCAGCTACCTGCAAGAAAAATTCTGCATGCTTTGGGCTTCATGGCATCCTGCTAATTCCATATGCAAGACTGCATATGAGGAAGCTACAATGGTATCTAAAAAGTGTTTGGACTAAACATTGCCACAGCCTGGAGACCATAATAACCCTTATTCCCTGCCTGCAACAGGAGTTTCGATGGTGGGCACTGGCCTGTCACCACAACAAGGGACAGCCTTTCACTTTACCCACTGCCAGGCAGACACTAACAACAGATGCATCGGATTGTGCCTGGGGGGCACACATGGCAGGAAAATGTACCCAGGGCACGTGGCCCACGGACCAAATGCATCTTCACATCAATCAAAAAGAGATGCTAACTGTACAGAATGCCTTGACAGCCTTCAAGGATCTGCTACTTCCAGGGCAACAACTACTAAAGACAGACAATACTACAGTTATGTGGTACATAAGCAAGGGGGCACACATTCCTACCCCCCCCTGCAGGCAAGCCATGACTTTGTGGAACACAGCACTGACCTATCAAGTACATCTGCAGGCACAATTCCTGCCAGGAAAGAAAAATACTCTGGCAGACTAAGCAGAAACTTCATGGACCCTCACAAGTGGAAACTAAATCCACAGATCTTCAGCATAACAAGGAAATGGGGATGCCCAGACATGGATCTTTTTGCCTCCCCTCTCAACTGCCAACTACAGAGATTCTGCACAAGGACTTATCACTCTCAAGCATGTAAAGTGGATGCTCTAATTCAGCTGGAAAACCCTAACAGTTAATGCCTTTCCACCACTGCTTCTCCTTCCCAAGGTGCTCCTAAAAGTCAGACAAGAGAAGCCAAAAATGATTCTGATTGCCCCAGACTGGCCACGCCAGCACTGGTTCCCAATTCTGAAGAGCTTGTCTCAAGGCCCAGCCTGGACTTTCCTCAAATTCCTCATCTTTTGACTCAACAAAACAATCCGATTCTACACAGCCAACTCAGAACATTAAATCTGGCTGCATGGCAGATAATATAGCCACTCAGAACACACCTCTCTCTAAAGCTGTTATGGATGTCATTTTGGAAGCCAGGAGGCCCAGCACCAGGAAATCTTATGCAGAAAAATGGAAGAGATTCTGTGCTTGGAACCAGGCACAAGGACTTGAACCACTTGTTCCAAATATTCCTCAGATTTTACAATACCTAACTGAGATGCTGGACAAAGGCCTGTTCTCATCAATTAAGATCCATGACTTTGCCATTTCAGCTCATTACAATACGGAACCTCCTATTTTCTCTCCTCCACTGCTAAGACAGTACCTCAGAGGGGCAAAAAACTTAAGACCCCCAAGGAGAGCACCGATACCTACATGGGACCTCAACTTTGTCTTAAAGCTCACTCTGCCTCCTTTTGAGCCAGCCAATACAGCTGATATAAAATTCTTATCATGGAAAACTGCTCTGCTCCTCGCAATAACTTCAGCAAGAAGAGTCTCAGAGTTGCAGGCATTAATGACAGTGGAACCTTTTATCATTTTTCATCCGGACAGGGTTTCTCTAAGGACAAACCCAACATTTATGCCAAAGGTAGTATCCAGTGTGGCTCTTAACCAAACCATTCATTTGCCAACATTTTATTCAAATCCCCAGAATAAAGGGGAGAGACTTCTGCACTCTCTGGCCACACATAGGCAGCTGCGCTTCTACTTGGACAAAACAAAAGCTTTCAGAAAAACTGAGCAACTATTTGTAACATATGCTGCAGGATCACAAGGAACGGCCATCTCAAAGCAGACTATTTCAAAATGGATAGGACACTATTCGTTTCTGCTATGCACAGCATGGCAAGTCAGTGCCTAAGAATATTAGGCCACATTCTACCAGGGCAGCAGCCACTTCAGCATCCTTTCTCAGAGGAATACCAACCAAGGACATTTTGGAGGCTGCAACTTGGAGTTCAGTGCACACTTTTACCAAGCATCATCACTTACCTCTTTACTCTAAATCCAGAGCAGGCTTTGCCACTGCAGTACTGCAGGGCCTCATAGCCACTCCTAATCCTATTTAGACCCAGCTGCCCTACCTCAGCTTTGGGATTCGACCCAAGTGTAATGACTGCAACAGTGAAACACGAACATAGTACAGTTGTGTACCTACCATAAATGTAGATGTTCGAGTGTATTCACTGTTGCAGTCCAGGTTACCCACCCTCCATCCCCCTTTCTTTGCTGGGACTTATCTATACTTCTCTATCCTTTACAAACCTATATGGTGTATTTGCTTGTAGATGAAGGTATTGTTTTTTTTTCACTGTTTTTATAAGCGATATGTATTGCCTACCTTCTTGGGGGCACCTGACATCTGGGGCAAGAAAAACTGAAGAAAATGGCGTTTGCTGCATCTTTTATACCCCTGGCGCACTGACGTCAGGGAAGAGGCGACAGCAACCGACGCCAGACCTAGACTTTGGAATTCAGGCAGACTGCGGGTAGCCTGCCAGCAGGATAACCCAAGTGTAATGACTGCAACAGTGAATACACCCGAACATCTACATTTATGGTAGGTACACAACTGTACTTTTTGTTTCCAAACCTCTCCATGTCTTAAATATGGATAAATAGCTTTTTTTTAAATCTGTACATTCTAAAGGGTTTTAAGACCACTAACTCTGCATTTTTCATCCCGGGTAAGTAAGGAAGACCTGTTTCTAAGTAAATATTGTGTATATACTGTAGGAATTGCATTGTCTGTCATAACCACCATAGCAAATTTTTACAAAGACCGTGTAGAACATACTGCTCAAAGGAGTTACTGTTGCTGTGACCTTTCTCAGGAACATCACTATTTGAGATGCTGTTACAGGAACATCCACTACCATCTTTTCTAGGTGGACGAGTTGAACATATTTCCTGGTTCCAGGCAGGTTTTGCCATTGCAGTCCCAACTGGCCTGTGAACTCCAGCAGTGCAAGTCTTTGGTCAGTTCAGGTATTGCTTTAGTACTTTTTCATATGTTTTTGAATCGAGCATCAGCAGTTTAGTATTGCATCCATAAACAGGTCCCTTGAGATGCATCCATAAGGCAGTCCGGTCCAACTGTAGAAGGACCAGAAAATTCTTAGTTGTGTAGGTCTTGACTAAAGCTATTCCATTTGTTTCTTTGGTACGTTTGTGTATGAGGAGCCACTGCTGAGCATCTGGATCTTGTCAAGGCTTCATATTCTGCTACAGTATACTAAGTGATTGTTGAATGATTGGGGATGGTGGTCCATGTGTTTTATTGCTCTGATGGTATTTTTTCCCCCTTAGACTAGATAGGTGTTTGCAATATTACAAAAGGGCAAGAATGGCTTTTCCCACGACAGTCCAGATCACTGGTTTGGAAGGAGAGTTTTAATGTTGGCAATCATTTTAAGTAATTTGTATGTAGGCACACACATGATGCGGAAAGGTACCACTTTGGAAATGTTTCATTGTAGGGAATGACTCCTTGTGCATTATATATAGGGGCTGTCCTAGTAGTGGAACTAATGATGTTCATCGTGCATACAGCTGCAGTCATAACAGATGGGTTTTCCTGCCGTCAGGCGGGTCCCCGGTCGGCCGAATTCCAAAGTCTAGGTCCGGCGTCTGTTGTCGTCGCTTCTTCCCTGAAGTCAGTGCGACGGGTATAAAAGAACCAGCCAACGCCATTTTCTTCAGTCTTTCTTGCAGCGCGGTGCCCGAAGCAGAAGCAGTTCGCAAGTGCCGGTCGGCCAGCTCCTGAGTTACGAATATCTGCAACCGAAGTCTTCTTGAAAGCTAAGTACCCCGTTGGGGAAACTTTTCTTGCCTCAGACCGATGTCAGACCAAGTTAATAATTGTATTTCATGTGGGAAGCAAATACCGCATAAGGATTTTCATTCCCTCTGCATTCCTTGCTTAGGCCCAGACCACGACGTCTCGGCCTGTCGTTTTTGTGCTACATTCAACAAACGCACCATTAAGCGTCGAGCGGACTTCGCTCAGCACTTTTTTGGCAAAAAAATTTAACTACATAATGTTGTCGGATACTCAGACTCCAGTTTTGACTAAAAGACGCAAAGATAAGGACCAACACACGAGGTCTGCGGCCTCTACCGACACCACGCCAAAGCCGACTACAGGTGGTCCGGTTCTCAGCGAGGCGCCTACGCAGCCCCTAACTACTGACGACACTTCATTGGCGGTGTCTTCTGTACCCGAGGTCGCAGGCTGTTCGGCCCACACCCCGACTACAGATACCGAAGCCACTCTTGGCAGTGAAACTCAGTTTAGACAGGTCTGCCTCCTCTCAAGGTGTCTTCAGGCCTTCCTCTTCTTTTTCCATCAAGGCTTTCACTAAGTCTAAGACAGCCATGCATGCTAAAAAACAAACCCCACAGGGCCCTTCTCAAGGCCCCATGCCTAAAAAGCAGATGCTCAAAATGGCTGAGGACTTAATTACTCTTATCAGGGGTTCTCAGCCCCCCCCGGAAAAAAGGCCCAGAGCGGAGGAAGAATCCCCCTCCTCGGACCAGGCCTCCATTATTTCAGAACATTCTGATGACCAGGAACATTCATACTCCCCTTTTGAAGATTCTGATGCAGAGGAGTCCATTTCTTCTGTCTCCCCCTTTGAGGATTTCTCTTTTGGGGAAACCTTGCATACCTTGAGGGAACACTTCCATTGGGAAGGCCAAGAGTACTCAGACTCCAAGAAAAGGCTTAGGGATTTTCTCTTGCTCCCTCAGCACAGGCCTCTGGCTATACCTCCTGTCTTAGATATCCTTGATGTATATTCGGAGTCCTGCCTCAACCCAGATTCTTTGCCTCCAGCTCCAGTCAAGCCTGACAGGTATTACTGGGTTCCTGACTCACACCAATTCTTATACAAAAGCCATGCTGCTGACCCAGAAACTATCTCACAGGGCCCCAAGGGAATTAAGGCCTCCACTGCTAAAAATCCATTACCTTCAGAGAGGGATTCCAGAGCCTTAGAAAGGTGGGGGAAAAAGGTATACACCTCGGCCACCTTATCCATGAGGGCATTAAACTGCCAGTTCCATATGTTAAAATACCAACAGTTTGTTATCACAGTTGAGAAGCAAAATGTCACAACCTGAACAACCAGATTTGAAGGAGTTGCAGGATTTGATACATAGTACAGAGCAAGTAGGTAAACATACCTTGCAATGTGGTTTTGATGCTTTAGAAGCCTCATGTAGAGCTGCTGTTACAGGATCAGTCATTCGTAGACATGCTTGGCTTAAAGAGCAAACCTTACCAGATCATGTCAAAGCTAAATTACTGGATGCACCCCTGCAAAAAGATGTATTGTTTGGTGTTAAAGCTGAGGAGGTATTAAAGAAAATGGAGGAAAAGGCAAAATCAATGCAAACAGTGAAAGATTTCCTACAGGTACAACCTCCACGTTTCAGTAGAAATTGGCCTTCAAAAATTTGATCCTTTCCAGCCACGGACAGACCCCAAAGAGGTAGATACAGGCACCCGAGGGGTAGAGGGCAATCTCAAGGATCGTTTAGAGGCAGACAATGGCAAGCACCTACCCAAAGAGGTAGTGAGGATAGTTCACAGCCATTCAGAAAGCAGAACCAATGACTTTCCCCTTTGCATGCCAAGCAAAGCTCAAATGGCAGCACCTTTAGGCGGGAAACTGGCACTATTTTCAAAAAAAATGGCATATTGTCACAAAAGACAAATGGATCCTGGACATTATAGACAGAGGCTACAGATTCCACTTTCACACCCTTCCAAAAATGAGAGGCATGCCAAACCTGCCACACAATCAAAGGGCAGAGGCACAAAAACAAATTTCAGATCTCATGGACATGAAAGCTATTCAAGAGGTACCTGCACAAGACCAGGGTCAAGGTTTTTATTCCCGACTATTCCTGGTACCAAGGAAGGGCAAAGATTGGAGACCTATTTTGGACCTATCCATCCTAAACACTTTTTTACTCGTGCCAAAATTCAAGATGCTCACATTACAGCAGCTTCTTCCCATGCTGGGCAAGGAGTCTTGGCTGGTAACATTGGACCTCAAGGAGGCATACCTGCATGTCACAATCAGACTAGATTGCAGAAGATACCTCAGATTTCTTGCAGGTTCAACACATTATCAATTCTCTGCATTGCCCTTTGGCTTATCTACTGCTCCCAGAGTGTTCACGAAATGCCTGGCATCAGTAATTGCCTACTGCAGACTGCAAGGGATACAAATATACCCATATCTGGACGACTGCCTGATCCAAGTGGACAGCAAGCACATACTTCTGAAACATCTGGCTTTTGTAATAAGGTTGTTGAACTCCCTGGGATACACAGTCAACAAAAGGAAATCAAGGCTACTACCATCTCAAACAATAATTTTCCTGGGTGCCAACTTGGATACTAACACCCAGATGGCCTACCTCACGCCAGAGAAACAAGGGCAACTAACTCAATACTTCAGAAAAATGGCAACTTTCACCAGGCTGACTGCAAGGAAAATCCTGCAGGCTCTGGGATTCATGGCATCTTGCATCCTACTAATCCCATGTGCAAAGCTGCATATGAGGAAACTTCAATGGTACCTGAAAAACCTATGGTCTCAGCACAGCCCCAGCTTGGAAACAATAATACCACTAATTCCATGTCTTCAAAAGGAATTTCTGTGGTGGGCTCAAGCATGCCAAAGAAACGCAGGTCTCCCATTCTGCAAGCCTCAAGCAAGTCAGATCATCACAACAGACGCCTCGGATTACGCCTGGGGGGACGCACATGACAAATCGGTGCATTCAGTTCAGATGGTCCCAAAAGGAAAAGCACCTGCACATCAATCAAAAGGAAATGCTAGCAGTAATAAATGCTATTATAGCTTTCAAAGACCTGCTGCATCCAGGTCAACTATTGATAAGGACAGACAACACCACAGTAATGTGGTACATAAACAAACAGGGAGGAACCCATTCATACCCCCTATGCAGGCTGGCCATGTCACTTTGGAACATGGCCCTGGAATTACAAATCGAACTTCAAGCACAGTACTTGCCAGGCAAGGAAAACACACTGGCAGACAACCTAAGCAGAAATATGACAGATCCACACGAATGGAAGTTGCATCCTCAAGTTTTTACGGAGATAATTCAAGCATGGGGAAGGCCAGACATAGATCTCTTTGCCTCCCACAAAAATCACCAATTGACAAAATTCTGCTCAAGGACTTTCCATCCACAGGCCTGGAGAGTGGAAGCTCTCCCTTTCAGTTGGACAACAATGACAGTTTATGCCTTTCCGCCTCTTCCTCTGCTGCCCAAAGTTCTATTAAAAACCAGAGCAGACAGACCAAAGATGATTCTCATTGCTCCAGACTGGCCAAGACAGCACTGGTACACACTCCTGAGTAGCCTGACGCATTCCCCTCCATGGACCCTACCTCTAATGCCTCTTCTTCTGACTCAGCACAGCTTCAAAACTCTTCACAGTCAGCTGAAAACACTCAATCTGGCCGCATGGAAGATTCCTTAACATCACAACAGACCCTACTCTCCAAGGAGGTGCAGGATGTCATTTTGGAGGCCAGAAGGCCGTCTGCTAGAAAAGCTTACTCCGCAAAATGGAAACGGTTTTGTGCCTGGAATGAGAAAAAGGGCCAGAATCCTGGAAAACTGAATTTACCTCAAATATTACAGTATCTAGCTGAGCTGCTAGGCAGTGGACTTTCATTCTCCTCCATCAAAATCCATGCCTCAGCCATTTCTGCAGAATACAACACTGCTCCACCTTTATTCTCTCACCCCCTCTTAAGACAGTTCCTCAGAGGGGCAAAGAATATAAACCCCCCAATGAAACAACCAATACCTGCTTGGAATCTCAATTTCATTCTAGAAAAGCTGACCTTGCCTCCTTTTGAGCCAGCTGCCTCAACAAAATTGCAATATTTGTCCTGGAAAACAGCTTTCCTTCTGGCTATCACCTCCGCTCGTAGGGTATCGGAACTACAAGCCCTCATGGCTGTGCAGCCTTTTATCTTCCATCAGGACAGAGTTTCCTTACGAACCAACCCGTCCTTTATGCCAAAGGTGGTATCCAGGGTAGCTTTGAATCAGGCGATACACTTAGTACCTTTTACCCTAATCCTAAAAACAAAGGGGAGAGACTACTACATTCCTTGGACATCCACAGACAGCTGCGTTATTATTTGGACAGAACAAAGCCTTTCAGAAAATAGGAACAGCTCTTTGTGTCCTATGCTATAGGAGCTCAAGGGAAGCCAATTTCCAAACAGACAATCTCAAAATGAATAGCCCACTGCATACGCTTTTGTTACTCTTTTCATGGTAAAACTGTACCTGCAGGCATCAGATCTCACTCCACAAGGGCCACAGCTACGTCTGCAGCTTTCCTCAGAGGAGTTCCTACCAAAGATATTTTTGAAGCAGCCACTTGGAGTTCTGTACATACCTTTTCCAAACACTACCACCTACCATTATACTCCAAAACTATAGCAGGCTTTGCCACTGCAGTCTTGCAGGGCATTCTGGCTCCTCCTAGTTTCACCTAGTGCCTACCACCCCTTTCTTAGCTTTGGGATTCTACCCATCTGTTATGACTGCAGCTGTATGCACGATGAACATAGTACAGTTTTGTACCTACCATAAATGTAGATGTTCGAGTGCTAATACAGCTGCAGTTCAGGTTTCCCTCCCTCCTTCCCCTCTTGGGACAGGCCTATTGGCTAACACTTCCTCATACAACCTGATTGGGGTATTCTTTTATGGTGTATTTGCTTGCAACTACTGTATTTTGATTATATTGCATTGCTTTATTACACAAATTTATGTATTGCCTTCCTTCTGGGGGCACCTGACATCTGGGGCCTTCCTTCTGGTGGCACCTGACATCTGGGGCAAGAAAAACTGAAGAAAATGGCGTTGGCTGATTCTTTTATACCCCTGGCGCTCTCACGTCAGGGAAGAAGCGACGACAACCGACGCAGGACCTAGACTTTGGAATTCGGCCGACCGAGGACCCGCCTGACGGCAGGAGAACCCATCTGTTATGACTGCAGCTGTATTAGCACTCGAACATCTACATTTATGGTAGGTACAAAACTGTACTTTTTCCTTGCTAATGTAAAATAAATGGTTATTCTGTGTAGAAAGTCATGCATTTCCTAACTGAACTTGTACTTTCTCCTGCCACTTTGTAGTTTACCTGCATCTTGTCTGTTATGATAGGTAACATCTCTTTTTCATCTCGATGATATACATGTCGTAGTTGAACATGCTCCTTTTCTTTCTTCCCAGGTATGAAGACTCAAATGAAGTTCTTAAAGGTAAGCTAGACTTCCTTCGCTGTATGCTTTTGTCAATCTGGTACATGTTATAAAGTAAGACTGTAGCAGGAGTACTCGCATATATTCTGGTTGGAAAAAATCTGGAAGGTGTGAAGAGAATGGTGGGAAGCAAGAAAGATAACAGTTGACTAAAGGTGGACATAGTTGCTTCCTATGTGTAGGCATACAGAAGTGCTCAAAGGAAAGATGAGGACTAAAGTGCTGGTGCTTCTTTCCTGTTTAAAGTATAACTGTGTAGTTGTAGCAGTCCCTTCTACTCACCAGAATTATCACCACACTGCTCACAGTTGCACACGCACTAGTGCACTTTAGGGGAGACATGGCTGCAGAAGATGACATAGATGTATTAAACATGGTCTGCTTAGGAGTGAGAGCTGCCAATGTGAGAGTTGCTAATGTGTAGGAATTGTTTAACCAGCCAGTGTCTTTCCATTGATCCACTGAGGGCGAAGTTCATTTTCAGTGCCTTGACCATGTTGCTAATTAAACTATTGCTCTAATTTTACACCCCCCAAGACTTTCTGTTCTGGTGTTGCAGATGTTCTTCATATTTCACTGTTGCAGTCATCACTCTTGGGTTATCTGCCCTCAGTCAGCCCAAATACCAGAGTTATAGGATTTCTGCGTCGGATGCTGTCGCTTTTTCCATGACGTCAGGGGTATAAAACAGGCAGCCAACGCCCTTACATCAATCTTTCTTGCTGAGGATGAGCCTGAAGCAGAAGAATTTCACAAGTGCAGGTCAGCCGCTATTTGAAATTTTTACTTTCGAGTTTGTAATCCTGAAGTTTTTTAAAGCTAAGTACCCGTTGGGGATCCCTTTTTCTTGCTCTAATGTATGTCAGAAAAAGTTAACAATTGTTTTGCTTGTGGAAATCAAATAACTCGGAGATTTTCATTCTTATTGTGTCACCTGTTTAGACCCAGACCATGACGTTCCTCACTGTTAGTTTTGTCCCTTGTCTAACGCCCAAACCATTCATTGTCGGGCTGTCTTTATCGGTAATTATTTCGCTCTCGTTCTCCATATTCCAAAATGGATTTGATAAGCCATCTGACTACCGATCTTCCGAAATAATGTAAAGCTAAAGACTGAGACGGACTGCATAGGTCCAAAACTGTCGACAATGCTTCCGTTAAGCTAGTAGCCAGTTTACTGGTACTCAGTGAGGCATCTTTGCAGCCCCTGATGCCTGCTTCTACAGATTCGCAGGCCTCTGCTGAGACCCGTTCAGTATGCTGTGAGATGCTTCTTCGACTATGGAACCTGCGGATGTCTCTGTCTTGGATGGGTCCGGAGCCACTGTGTAAGCACTGGCTTCTGCGGGTGTATTCCGACCTACCGTTGTTTGAATTAAACTTGACTTTGTTTTTAGCTAAAACTACTGAGTTTCTGAGGCCCAGAGTATGCACTACACCTAGAAAACAGACCAAAGCGCATGCTGAAGTTCCTGTGCCACAAAAACAAATGCTTAGAATGGCTGAAGACCTTATTACTCTAATTAGGGGACGCCAGCCTTCCCCTGCTAAGAGACAGAATTTTTTCATTCTGATTCTACAGACCAGGAGTCCGATGACTCTGACCCTTCTGTTTATCAGGACATGCCCTTATCAACCTTTGTGGATTTAGATGCAGAGAAATCAATTCCCTCTGCCTCCCCTCCAGAGGATTTTTCTTTTGGTGAAACCTTGCATACTTTAAGAGAACATTTCCACTGGGATTGCCAAGACTACCCTCAGTCCAAAGAGACTCAGAATTTTTAGAGTTGCCTCAGCACCGGCCTCTAGCTATACCCTCTGTCCTGGATGTTGTAGATGATGATGTTTTATCAAATCCAGTCTTACTCCAGATACTTTACCCCCGGCTCCTAGGAAACCAGACAGGTACTAGAGAGTACCTGATTCCCACAAATTTCTCTTAGAGTCCTACTGCTGATCCAGAGATCATTTCCCAGGGACCTAAAGGTATGAAGGCTACTACAGCCAAAAAATCCTACCCCTTCAAACAGGTATTCCAAAGCTTTAGACAGATGGGGTAAGAAGGTATATACCTCTGCAACTCTTGCCATCAGGGCCAGTTTCACATGTTGAAGTACCAGCAGCATATTATGGAACTAATTAAACAAAAAATGGTGTTACTTCCAGATTGTGCAGAAAGTAAAGATTTACAAGAGCTAAAAATACATTCTGCAAACCAAGTTAGTAAGCATACTTTGCAGTGTGGCTTTGATGCCCTAGAAGCACCTTTCAAGGCTGCAGTCACTGGGTCTGTACTGAGAAGGCATGCTTGGCTGAAGGAAGAAACCTTGCCAGATCATGTCAAATCCAAATTACTAGATGCTCCTTTAAATAAGGACTGTTTGGCCCTAAAGCAGAAGAGGTTCTTAAAAAGATGAAAGAAAAAGGTAAATCTATGCAAACTGTTAGATTCAGTAAGTATTGGCCTTATAAAAACTGGTCTTTTCCAGCCCCTTCCAGGCCTTCTCAGACCAAACCCAGGGGAAACAGGCCACCCAGACTGCCGTCTCAGGGTATGCAGAGATCTAAATAATGGAGTGCCCCTGCCTCAAACACAGAGCGTAGTAAGCCGCCCCCTTATGGAAAAAGTTCACAGTGACTTTTCAATTATCCTTCCCAGCCCTGCCCAATTACTTTTGTCCCTAGGAGGAAAGCTTGCCCTTCATGCAAAAAACTGGATGTCCATTACTCAGGACCGATGGGTCCTAAACATTGTATCCCAGGGGTACAGATTCTACTTCCGTACACTGCCAACCCCAAGCAGGTTTCCAGACCTTCCTCCAAACCAGTGGACAGTGGCTCAAAAGCAAGTACTATCCCTGCTCAATATCAGAGCTGATGTCCTTCATGGATGCATCTGCAGTCATAACAACTGGGTTGTCCTGTCGTCAGGCAGCCCTTCAGTCGGCCGGATTCCAAAGTCCGGGTCCGGCTTCGGCTGATGTCGCACTTCACCCGACGTCATCTCTGTTGGTCTTCGGGTATAAAGGCATCAGCCGACGCCATTTTCCTCAGTCTTTCTTGCCGCGTGGCCAAGCAGAAGCTGTTCGCAAGTGCCGGTCGGTCGGATCCAGAGATTACTTCTACCGAATACTACTTCAAGACTTCTAAAGCTAAGTACCCGTTGGGGACTCTTTCTTGCCTCAGCCGATGTCAGAAAAAGTTAATAATTGTTTAACCTGTGGGAAACAAATACCTCATAAAGATTTCCACTCTTATTGTCTGCTTTGTTTAGGCCCAGCCCACGACGTAGCAGCCTGTTCGCCTGTCGTCTTTCAACCGGCTAACGCTTAGGCGCCGGTCGGAGTTTGCAGAACAGTTTTTCGGTTCTGATTTTGCGTACATTATGCCGTCGGATCCTCCGACTACCCAATCTGCCAAAAAACGCAAAGATAAAGACCGACACTCGCGGTCCGCGGTTTCGGCCGAAACCATGGCTAAGCAAACCGCGAGTGTCTCGGTTTCGGCGAAACCGAAAACTGATCAAAGTACAGCTGAATCTATCTCTACAACTGAGGCCCCTGCTACCACTCTCGAATCGGCCTCAGAAATTTTATCCACTACGGTGGTTGCCACTGACTTATCAGACACCATCCCCTTGGATGTCTCTACCCCAGCACGTGGTGCTGCTAGGCCTCCAGCAGCCATGTCCATTAAGGCCTTCGCCAGGGCTAAAGCAGCCAAGACTACTAAAACAGTGCCTGTTAAACCCCCCACAACCAGGCCCTCTTCTAGTTCTCAAATGCTTACTTTGGCAGAAGATTTAATTTCTTTAATTAGAGGATCTCAATCTCACCCAGACAGGGCCTCTCAGCCCCCAGAGAAGAGACCTAGGGCAGAGCCCCCTGAACCAGTGTCCTCTGATGATTCTGCTGATGAATCAGACATAACTGACCAGCCAGAGGCTCCTTTCTCCAATTTTGAAGATTCTGATGCTGAAGAATCCATTCCAGCTGCTTCCCCACCAGAAGAATTCTCCTTTGGGGAAACCTTACATGCCATGCGAGAGCAGTTCCAATGGCAGCAACAGGATTTTTCAGACTCCAGAAAAGACTTAGGACCTTTCTGCACCTTCCACAGCACAGGCCCTTAGCTATACCTCCTGTTCTCTCTGTGGTGGATGATGCTTTCAATGATGTCTGCTCCGCTCCAGATTCTTTACCCCCAGCCCCTGCCAAACCAGACAGATTTTACAGGGTGCCAGATACTCATTACCACCTTTACAAGGTCCCTCCTGCAGACCCGAAACTATATCCCAGGGTCCCAAGGCAGTAGCCGACCACAGCTAAAACCCTATTCCTTCTGAAAGGGAAGCAAGGTCATTAGACAGATGGGGTAAAAAGGTCTACACTTCAGCTACTCTCTCAGCTAGAGCTTTAAACTGTCAGTTTCACATGATACAATACCAAGAGTTTATGCTTGATCAGTTAACTAAAAAGCTAACCACTGATGAATCTCTTGATCAGAAATATGTATTAGAAATGGTAAATAACATACAACAGGTTAGTAACCATTCCTTAAAATGTGGCTATGATGCACTGGAGGCTTCATTTAGATCAGCCATGACTGGCACAGTGATAAGAAGGCATGCATGGCTAAAGGAGCAAGCTTTACGGATCATGTTAAAGCTAAGTTGCTAGATGCTCCTATGGATAAGACAAGTTTGTTTGGTACACCTGCCCAGCAGGTTATGAAGAAAATGGAAGAAAAGGCAAAATCTGTTCAAACGGTTAAAGATTTCTTGCAGGTTCAACCCCCAAGGTTTAGCAGGAACTGGCCTGCCAAAAATTGGTCCTTTCCTGACTCCACAAGATCTCAAAGGGGCAGGAATAGACGTTCCAGAGGCAGAAACCAATCCAGAGGAGGTGCCTACAGAGGACGACAGTGGCAAGGGAACAGCAGAGGCACAGACACAACCACTGCCACTACATCAGCACAACCACAGTGACTTAACCCTAAATCCGCCTACCAGGGAACAAATAGCAGCTCCTCTAGGCGGAAAGTTAACCTTATTTTCAAAGAACTGGCACTACATAACAAAAGACAAGTGGATTTTACAAACCATAGATCAAGGTTACCGGTTCCACTTCCACACTTTACCAGTCAAAAGAGGAATGCCAAATCTACTTCCAAATCAAAAAACAGAGGCTCTACAACAGATAATGGAGTTAGCAAACATGAGAGCTGTGGAAAGAGTGCCAACAGCAGAGCAAGGAAAGGGGTTCTACTCCAGACTATTCCTAGTTCCAAGAAAGGAAAAATGTTGGAGACCAATTCTCGACCTGTCCACCTTAAATACATACATCATTGTCCCAAAATTCAAAATGCTGACCCTACAGCAACTTCTTCCCATGCTGGGCAAGGAGTGTTGGCTGGTAACTCTAGATCTCAAGGAGGCATACCTGCACGTCCCCATTCGACCAATCTGCAGAAGATACCTCAGATTTCTTGCAGGATCAGAGCACTATCAATTCTCAGCATTTCCCTTTGGCTTATCTACTGCGCCCAGAGTATTCACAAAATGCCTGGCATCAGTAATCGCCCATTGCAGACTACAGGGAATTCAAATTTACCCATACCTGGACGACTGCCTGCTACAAGGGGACAACAAAAGCAAGCTGACAACAGATTTACAAAGGGTCATTTACTTTCCACAAGCACTGGGATACACAGTCAATTTACAAAAGTCAAGGCTGATACCATCCCAAACAAGGACATTCTTGGGCGCGGAATTGGACACAGTAAAACAAATGGCATTCCTAACTACAGAAAAACAAAAAGAGCTCCCTCTTTACTTCTTGGCACTAACAAAACTGAACAAGTTAACAGCAAGAAAAGTACTGCAAGCCTTGGGCTTCATGGCATCATGCATAATCTTGGTCCCATTTGCCAGACTACATATGAGAAAACTACAGTGGTACCTAAAGAATTTATGGTCCCAACACAGACACAGCTTAGAAACAGAAATCCCACTAATTCCATGCTTAAAACAGGAGTTCCTATGGTGGGCTCAGGCATGCCAGTCAAACCCAGGCCTACCCTTTCGCAGATGTCAAGCAAGCCAGACCATCACAACAGACGCTTCAGACCTAGGATGCCCACATGCTGGACAAATGCGTGCAAGGATTGTGGACACAGGATCAACTTCACCTGCACATCAACCTAAAAGAAATGCTGGCAGTAAAACTGGCAATCCAAAAGTTCAGACCATTTCTCAGAGGGCCAGTTGATGATCAGGACAGACAACACCACAGTCATGTGGTACATCAACAAACAGGGAGGCACTCATTCATACCCCCTATGCAGAATGACTTTGGAGCTGTGGACCCTGGCACTCAGCTACAACATCCAGTTACAGGCAATATTTGTACCGGGAAAAGAAAATACTCTAGCAGACATATTAAGCAGAACCACATCGGATGCCCACGAATGGAATCTGCACCCGGACATCTTCAAGACCATCTCAAAGAAATGGGGAATGCCTCAGATAGATCTATTCGCATCACCTCTCAATCACCAGCTCAAAAAATTCTGCACAAGGACATTCAACCCACTAGCATGGAAAGTGGATTCGCTCTCCTTCAGCTGGAAAGGCCTAACAGCATATGCATTCCCACCTCTTCCCTTGATACACAAAGTACTACTAAAAATCAAGGAAGAACGTCCAAGGATAATCCTGATAGCTCCAAACTGGCCAAGACAACACTGGTACCCACTACTGAGGAGCATGTCTCGGAACAATATGTGGCAAATACCCCTGATGCCTTTGATGTTAACTCAGAACAACTACAGCATCATACATCCAAACCTAAAAACGTTGCAACTAACTGCATGGAACATCACATAGCAGCAGCTAATCCAGAACTTTCCCAAAGAGTTAAAGACATTATTCTTGAAGCACACAGACCTTCAACAAGAAGGAACTATGCTGGAAAATGGAAAAGGTTTGTCATTTGGAGTACTGAAAGAGGAAAAGATGTGTCAAACATAGATATGCCCAACATTCTGGAGTATCTGGCCGAACTTCTTCATTCAGGCCTGTCCTACTCCTCCATCAAGATACATGCATCAGCTATTTCAGCAGAATACAGCTTTGATCCACCTGTTTTTAGCACCCTTTGCTCAGGCAGTTCCTCAGAGGAATCAAGAATGTAAAACCTCCAAGGAAACCACCATTACCAGCTTGGGACTTAAACTTTGTGCTAGAAAAGTTGACACTATCACCCTTTGAACCAGCAGCAACAGCAGACCTACAACACCTGTCATGGAAAACTGCTTTCCTACTGGCAATTACTTCAGCAAGGAGGGTTTCAGAACTACAGGCCTTAATGGCAGTGCAACCCTTCCTAATCTTCCACCAAGATAGTGTCCATGAGGACTAATCCTACATTTATGCCTAAGGTGGTATCCAGAGTGTCTTTAAACCAGGCAATCCACCTACCTACCTTCTTTCCCAACCCACAAAACAGAGGGAAAGAATACTGCATACCTTGGATGTACATAGACAGCTACGCTACTACTTGGACAGAACAAAAGTAGCAGAAAGACTGACCAACTTTTTGTAGCCTATGCAACAGGAAGGGAAGGAAAAGCTATTTCCAAACAGACAATCTCCAAATGGATAGGAAATTGCATACGATTCTGTTACTCCTTCCATGGAAAACCAATTCCACAGAACATAAGACCTCATTCTACAAGGGCAACAGCCACTACCACAGCCTTTTACGAGGAGTGGCAACCAAAGACATTATTGAGGCGGCTACTTGGACCTCCGTGCATACATTTGCCAAGCATTATAATTTGCCTCTATATTCCATATCCCGAGCAGGGTTTGCCACTGCTGTACTGCAAGGGATCCTAAACACACCATAATCTACTTTTATCCTCCTCCCCTAGTTGGCTATGGTATTCTACCCAGTTGTTATGACTGCAGATGCATCCATGAAGGACATAGTACAGTTTTGTACCTACCATAAATGTAGATGTCCGAACTGGATAGCATCTGCAGTCAGGATTACCCTCCCTCCTTCCCCTCTGTGGTACTCCTAGGGTGTTTACCCTCCTAATAGCTAGCTGTTGGGGGGGAGTCTTTTATGGTGTATTTGTTTGTATATATGTACATGCTTATCCTTGTGTTTACCTCTATCTTTTTGGAAACATTGGCATCTATCCAAATTTTAGCCTTCAAGAGGGCTACTGGCATCTGGGGCAAGAAACACTGAGGAAAATGGCGTCGGCTGATGCCTTTATACCCGAAGACCAACAGAGATGACGTCGGGTGAAGTGCGACATCAGCCGAACCCGGACTTTGGAATCCGGCCGACTGAAGGGCTGCCTGACGACAGGACAACCCAGTTGTTATGACTGCAGATGCTATCCAGTTCGGACATCTACATTTATGGTAGGTACAAAACTGTACTTTCAGCCTGTTCCAGTAAAACAAAGGGGGCAGGGTTTTTACTCAAGACGTTTCCTGGTGCCCAGAAAAGAGTGCTCTGGGCGCCCAATCCTGGGATCTATCAACTCTCAACACCTTTCTGGTGCTCCCAAATTTCAAGATGCTTACCTGCAACAGCTTCTTCCTATGCTAGCCAAGGATGTCTGGTTTGTCACTCTAGACTTAAAAGAAGCTTATCTGCACATCCCCATAAGGGAGTCATGCAGAAAATATCTACGCTTCAGGGCAGGCTGTATGCACCATCAGTTCTCTGCAGTTCCCTTTGGCTTATCTACTGCACCCAGAGTATTTACTAAGTGCCTGGCTCCAGCCATTGCATACTGCAGGCAGAGAAATATCCAAATTTTTACATATTTGGACGACTGCCTGATTCAGGCGGACAGTCAGGAATTGCTACTTCAGCACCTGGCAGTTGTAGAAAGCCTTCTCACTTCATTGGGTACACCATCAACGAAAATAAATCACAACCGGTGCCCAGTCAAAAGATTGTATTCCTGGGAGCAAGCTTGGACACAACTTCCCTGATGGCATTTCTCACTTAAGAAAAACAGGTCTATCTGACAAACTACTTCAAACAAATGGCCACCAGAACCCAGCTATCTGCAAGAAAAATACAGCAAGCCCTAGGGTTCATGGCCTCATGTATTCTGCTAATTCCATATGGAAGACTGCATATGAAGAAACTTCAATGG
Organism: Protopterus annectens; assembly: GCF_019279795.1. Classification (NCBI taxonomy): domain Eukaryota; kingdom Metazoa; phylum Chordata; order Ceratodontiformes; family Protopteridae; genus Protopterus; species Protopterus annectens. The sequence goes on from NC_056743.1 coordinate 1,208,141,619, forward strand.
TACTTAAAAAGTCTTTGGTGCCAGCATTCTCAGGACCTGGAAACAGTCATTCCAATCATACCTTGTCTAAGGGCAGAATTTGTTTGGTGGGCAGAAGCACGCAACCACAACAAGGGACTGCTTTTCACTCAACCCCTCGCCGCCCAAACCCTGACAACAGACACATCAGACTATGCATGGGGGGCTCACATGGCAGGCAAATGCATTCAGGGCCACTGGAGCTCAGCCCAGATTCTCCTGCACATCAAAAAGAGATGCTAGCCATACAGAATGCTTTGACAGCCTTCAAATACCTAATCCTTCCAGGACAACTGCTTATAAAAGCAGACAACACCACAGTTATATGGTACATAAGCAGGGGGGAACCCATTCTTACCCACTCTGCAGGTTAGCCATGGCCCTGTGGGACACCGCTTTGAGCAAACAAGTGCATCTACAAGCTCAGTTCCTGCTAGGCAAACAAAATTCACTGGCAGGTGACTTGTGCAGAAATCTCCTAGACCCACATGAGTGGAAATTGGTGCCCTTCACCTTCAACCTTCTGATCCAGAGATGGGGGGCACCGGAGGTGGACCTATTTGCCTCCCCCGAGAACCACCACTTGAGCAAATTCTGCACCAGGAACCCTCACAGCAGGGCCTGGAAGGGGATGCCCTATCCTTTCAGTGGGAAAACCTCTCAATTTATGCCTTTTCCCCACTGCCCCTTCTCTCAACAGTACTAGTCAAGATAAAACAGGACAGGCCAAGGGCAATTCTTATTGCCCCAGACTGGCCACACCAGCCCTGATGCCCACTCTTGCACAGTCTGACAACATTCCTAATAGCATTGGTGTTTACTTTTTACTGGTGGTATTCCACACCATATACTAGCTTCCTATTTGGGGTTTCCTTACATTTGGGCCAAGAAAAACTGATGTAATGGCATCGGCTGCCTGTTTTATACCCCTGACAACCTGACATCATGGAAGAAGAGACAGCATCAGACGCAGAAATCCTAAGACTCTGGTATTCGGGCCGACTGAGGGCATCCTGCAGGCAGATGACCCAAGTGTGATGACTGCAACAGTGAATACACTCGGAACATCTACATTTGTGGTAAGTGTACACAACTGTACTTTCTTTGGTATAGTGTTTTAAGGGTGAATTGATTATCAGTGCTAAGATGTGCAAAAGGGATTCCTTGACCACCAGCCTATTGCAGTAAATGTGACAAAGAATAATTAGTTTTACCGATTATTTTTTTAAATTCTAGTGGAAGTAAAGCTTGTGAGACATTGGATGTCCATTGAAATTGTATGGGAGTCCGTACAGTGTAACTGGAGAGCTGAATAATTCACAAATTTGTCTTTAGACTCTCTGTAGAGAATGCTGGTGGATGTTTGGTAATTCCCAGTCCTTATGGTCTGGATGAATTTTTTTTAAAGAAGCCAGATGTGTGGCTAACTTGACACTTTTCCAGAGGGATTAGAGCAAATATCCAAAAAAGTGTGGATTCCCAGTTGTCTATCCTAGAGTCATCTTTGAATGTTTCCATGAGACTGCTTTCTAACACAGCAGATTATGCAGTCTGTGCAGCTGGTACCGGCATTATGATGCAGTCATGCCTGGATGCGGCCTTGCAACTTTACAGAAAGCTTTAAATTGTTCCATGTAAATGTCCCATATGATGGTTCTGTTTGTTTGGACCAAAGTCAAAGATAGCCTTACAAGAAGTGAACAGGACTGTAAGACCTTGTCTCCTGCTGGAATCCGTTTTTCAACCTCTGAGATCTGTCTCCAGGAATCTGAGAGGGGGAATTAAAATGTAGTTCAAGAAATCTCAAGGGTTTCACCAGGAGACTTTTGGGGACACCTGGCAGAGGCAGTTCCATGGACGTCACCCCATGGGGGGTAGTGGTGGTCTGCAAAGTCGAGGTTTTAGTGGTTCACTTACAGAGAAACCTTACCCAGGTGTCCCTGAATGTTCAACTGCCACACTCTGGAGGCAGTCGGGGGACACCGCTTCTTGCACCTTCAAGCCTGGCAAAACATTATTCGCGGTGTGTGGGTGCTAGGGATCATTACCAGAGTTATACAATACCCTGTTTAGAAATTCCAAGAATAAAACAAAAGACTGCCAACGTTCCACCCAATCAGTTGGAATCTGCAGCAAGAGAGGATCAGAGGTTGCTGTCAAAAAGCATCATCCAGCTGGTTCCCCAAGACCAGTTACAATCCAGAGTCTAGGCAAGGTTCTTTTTAGTACCAAAAAAGACAGGGGACCTTAGACCAATTTCAGATTTCAACAAATTGAATTAATTTGTAAAACAGACCATTTTGGGTGGTCACAATACAGTCCATTCTACTTCTACTCAAGACAATTGGATGTGCTCTTACAGGTATTCAGGACACCTACTATCACATAAAGATCCATCAGTAGTCCGGGAGGTTTCTCTGTTTCTGGCTGGGAGCCAATAACTTTCAGTTCAGAGTCCTGTCATTCGGACTCACCACAGCACCCCCTGGGTGTTCAAAATAATGGCAGCAGTGATGGCTTTAGTCAGGCTTCAAGGGCCCCAAGTGTTTCCATATCTAAACAATTTGCTTCATAGTGCTATACATCCAGAGATCTACTTCTAATGCCTCCATCATTCCTGCTGTGACTATCAGCCTACCTGGGTATTTTTTAAATGTCAAGAAAAGCAAATTACAACCTACCCAATCAATAGTTAGCTGTCAGATATGGCACTATACATCGTATAGCTTTTTCTATTGTGATGGTTCCTTTAGCTAGATATCCCATGACAGTTCTGCAATGGACATTAGCTGTACAGTAGTCTCGGAAAATATATCCCCATCACTACCAAGTAGGACTTGTGCACGTCTTCGAGAACCATAGCCAGTGGTGAATTTTGTCTGGCTCAGTCACTCTGGGCAGACCCTCCCGTCGTCCGGTACCCAAAGCCACAGTAACCACGGACTCCTCCCTTATTGTGTGGGTGAGTTGGCATTTCAAAAGGGAGAACAGTCCAAGGAACATGGTCCCTTTTGAGGCCAACCTTCACATCAGTGTCTTGAAGTTGAGAGCAGTCCTTGCATTGCAGACACTTTAGGACCATCAGCTTAAGCATGTGATTGTCGTACATTCAGAGAACACATCAGTGGATGTTCGTGTTTCACTGTTGCAGTCCTCACATTTGGGTTATCTGCTTGCAGTAGCCCTCTATCGGCGTGATTATCAAAGTCTTGGGTCCTGCGTCTGTTGCGGTCTCAACTTTCTTGACGTCAGGTAGTCAGGAATATAAAGCAGCCGACGCCATTACATCAGTCTTTCCCGCCGTGCGGTGCCTGAAGCAGAAGCAGTTCACAAGTGGCGGTTGACAGACTCTCCTGAAATTTTTGTTTTCGAGTTTCAGATCCGAAGTCTTCAACTAAGCTAAGTACCCAGTTGGGGATCCTTTTTCTTGCTCTAAACCGATGTCGGTAAAAGTTAACAACTGTATTTCTTGTGGAAAGCAAATAACTCAAAGATTTTCATTCGTACTGCATTCCTTGCTTAGGCCCAGACCATGACGTACCTCGCTGTCTGTTTTGTGCCTTATACAAACCTTGTACTATTTGTCTGTTCATTTATGCATCTAAATATTTTGGTACTCTGTTCAATTATCCAGAAATGACTTTGGTAAGCCACTTGACTACTGACATTCCAAAAAAACACAGATAAAGACCGAGACAGACCGCATAGGTCCAAAGCTGCCCATGACGCTTCTCCTAAGCTAGTCGCTCTCGCTGGTACTCATGCGTTTTTGCAGCCCCTGATACCAGCTGTTTCAGATTCACAGGCCTCTACTGAGACCCATTCGGAATCCGGTATGCCGCGAAATGCTTCGACTGTGGAACCTGCGGATGTCTCTACCTTGTATGGGTCTGGAGCCGCTGTGCAGGCACCGGCTTCTGAGGGTGTATTCAGACCTACTGTCTTGCATATTAAACCGATGCCATCTTCTTCAAGTCCTAAAACTCGATCCATGCCTACAAAACTGACGCCCAGACCGCATGGTCAGGCACCTATGCCTAAAAACAAATAAGAATGGATGACCTTATTACTCTAATCAGGGGAAGCCACTCTTCCCCTCTAAGACCTAGGACAGATTTTCCTTCTGATCAGGATTCTGAAATTTCTGATGTGAAGTTGTTAAATCTCGCCGTTTATTCTCACTGATGGGTTTGGAGCCAATCCTCTGCTCCGACACGGCCGATAGCAAAGCTCAAGGTTTGGCAGTAGCTAGAGACCAAGCCCCTTATCCCACAGTGCACTGCTGGAATTACCTCTGATCTAGTTTGCCACGGCAAGAGAGATCTCGGTGATCCAGCTAGCTCGGACCATTTGTGGAAAAAAATAGCAAGTTTTTGATAAAAAAAATCATCTTTTTTCTCTTAGATATTTTCATATAGACAGTTTGAGTGTTTAGTGTTAAAATTTTAATAATAGAGTCAGTAGTTTTTGATAGTTAGTGCCCTGTTGGCTTAGTTGATGTTCATCGTGTTACACTGCTGCAGTCATTACACTTGGGTTATCCTGCCGTCAGACGGTTCCCCAGTCAGCCTGAGTTCCAAAGTCTTGGTCCGGTGTCTGTTGCCTCCTCCCTGACGTCAGTGCGACAGGGGTATATAAGATGCAGCCGACGCCATTTTCTTCAGTCTTTCTTGCCGCGTGGTGCCCGAAGCAGTTCGCAAGTGCCGGTTGGCCGACTCCTGAGATTTTCATTCCGAATCCAGAACCGAAGTCTTCTAAAAAAAGCTAGGTATACCGTTGGGGAAACTTTTTCTTGCCTCAGACCGATGTTAGTAAAAGTTAATAACTATTTCTTGTGGGAAGCAAATACCTGATAAGGATTTCCACTCCTATTTTATTCCATGCCTAGGCCCTGACCACGACATCCCTAGTTGTCGGTTTTGTGCTAGGTTTAACAAGCACACTATTAAACGTCTGTTTGATTTTGCCCGACATTATTTTGGCAGAAAATTCAATTACACCATGCCGTCGGAACTTTCGACGACTGCAATGCATAAAAAGGACAAGGACAGGCATCTGAGGCCCAAAGCTGATGACGAGGCCTCTTCTAGGTTGGTCGCCGGTTCTCCAGTTTTCAGTGAGGCGCCTACGCAACCCCTGACCGCTTCCAGAGAAGCACAGACCGCCTCCGACTCCCACGTGGAGCTGGCTGGGCCTTCGGACGCACTAGGTTTTCAGCTTTCCAATCCTAACCCTACAGAGGGAACCGAAGTAGCTGAGCAATCCACAGCTACAGAGGGTGTTTTCAGACCTACCCAGTTAACCATTAAACCATCTGCTAAGTCTAAGCCTCCCTTAAAAGCAAAGAAACAGACACAACTCTCTCCAGGACAGGCTTCCATGCCTAAGAAACAAATGCTAAAAATGGCCGAGGATCTAATCACCCTGATCAGGGGGTCCCATCCCCCTCCTGATAAAAGGCCCAGACAGGATGCAGACTATGAATCTTCTGACCAGACTCTTCCTTGGACCTAGGATATTCTTTACTCCCTTATGAGGTTTCTGATGCTGAGGAATCAATTCCATCAGCCTCTCCGCCTGAGGATTACTTCTTTTGGGAGACCTTACATACCATGAGGGAACATTTCCATTGGGAAGGCCAGGATTACTCAGAATCCAAGAAAAGGCTCAGAGACTTCCTTGTATTGCCTCAACACAGACCCCTTGCTATCCCGTCAGTTTTAGATATTGTGGATGATGTGTACACTGAACCCAGTTTAAACCCAGACTCCTTAGCCCCAGTTAAACCTGATGGATATTACAGAGTCCCTGACTCTCACAGATTTCTGTACAAAAGCCCTGTTGCTGACCCTGAAACTATTTCTCAGGGACCCAAAGGGATTAAGGCCTCAGCAAAAAACCCAGTCCCCCCTGACAGAGATTCCAGAGCATTAGACAGATGGGGAAAGAAGGTATATACGTCTGCAACTTTAGCAATGAGAGCCTTGAATTGCCAGTTTCACATGCTAAAATATCAGCAATTTTTGATGTCTCAGTTGAAACAAAAGATGTTTCCAGATTCAGATCCTCCTAACTTTAAAGAAATGCAGGATTTATTGCATGCAGCTGAACAAGTGGGAAAACATACTTTGCAATGTGGGTTTGATTCCTTAGAAGCCTCCTGTAGAGCAGCAGTTACAGGCTCTGTCATTAGAAAGCATGCTTGGTTAAAAGAAATTACGTTACCAGATCATGTTAAGGTCAAATTATTGGATGCACCTTTGCAGCGGGATGTGCTGTTTGGAGTTAAGGCAGAGAAGATATTAAAGAAGGTGGAGGATAAGGCAAAATCTATGCAAATGGTGAAAGATTTCTTACAGGTTCAGCCTCCTCGTTTTAGCAGAAATTGGCCAACAAAGAATTGGTCCTTTCCAGTCGCAGATAGACTTCAAAGGGGCAGATACAGACATCCAAGAGGTAGAGGTCAGGCACAAGTCCCTTACAGGCCTCGACAATGGGGAACACCAGGCCAGAAAGAAGGGGAAGATGGGCCTCAACCTTATAAAAAGCAGCCTCAGTGACTTTCCTCTGCAGCTGCCAAACAGCTCTCTTGGCAGCCGCCTTAGGAGGAGAACTGTCACTTTTCTATCACAACTGGCATTGCATCACCAAAGACAAATTGGTTCTCAACATTGTATCTCAAGGTTACAGGTTCCACTTTCACACACTGCCAAGGATAAAAGGAATGCCAAATCTGCCGCCAAATCAATGGGCAGAGGCTCAAAAACAAATTACAGCACTCATGGACATGAGAGCTATTCAAAAGGTACCACCACAGGAACAAGGACAAGGATTTTACTCGAGACTCTTTATGGTTCCCAGAAAGGACAAAACCTGGAGACCCATTCTGGACCTTTCTTCACTAAACACTTACCTGGATGTTCTGAAATTCAAGATGTTGACACTACAGCAGCTTCTTCTCATGCTGGGCAAGAAAGCTTGGCTCGTGACTTTGGACCTCAGAGGCATACCTGCATGTCCCTATCAGACAAAAACTGCAGAAGATACCACAGATTTCTAGCTGGTTAAATGCATTATCAATTCTCTGCACTGCCCTTTGGCTCATCTACTGCGCCCATGGTCTTCACAAACTGCCTGGCACCAGTAATTGCATTTTGCAGGCAAAAAGGAATTCAAATTTATCCATACCTGGACGACTGCCTGATTCAAGCAGAGAGCAAGGACATTCTACTAAAGCATCTCGCGTACGTAAAAAGGTCAAGTTGCTTGGGGTACACAGTAAAAGTAAAGAAATCAAAACTAGTGCCCTCACAACAGATAATATTCCTGGGTGCCAGCTTGAACACAAAGGCCCAGATGGCTTATCTCACACCAGACAAGCAAGGACAACTGACTCAATATTTTCATTTAATGGCAACAAAGACCCAACTCCCTGCAAGAAAAATTCTGCAGGCCTTGGGCTATATGGCATCTTGCATGCTACTAATTCCATATGCCAGACTGCATATGAGGAAACTACAATGGTACCTAAAGAGTGTATGGTCTCAACACTGTTAAAGTTTGGAAACAGTTATACCACTAATTCCTTGCCTACAACAGGAGTTTCGATGGTGGGCTCAAGCTTGTCACCTCAACAAGGGACAGCCTTTCACTCAACCCACAGCCAGGCAAACACTGACAACAGATGCATCGGATTATGCCTGGGGAGCACACATGGCAAGAAAATGTATCCAGGGCGAGTGGCCCACAGAGCAAAGACATTTCCACATCAATCAAAAAGAGATGCTAGCTGTACAAAATGCACTTATAGCTTTCAAGGACCTGCTGCATCCAGGACAATTACTACTAAAGACAGACAACACCACAGTTATGTGGTACATAAACAAGCAAGGGGGCACACACTCCTACCCCCTCTGCAGGCAAGCCATGACCTTGTGGAACACAGCTCTAAACTTCCAAGTTCATCTGCAAGCACAGTTCCTGCCAGGAGAGAAAAACACACTGGCAGACGACCTAAGCAGAAACATCATGGACCCACAGGAATGGGAACTGAACCCACAAATATTCAGAATGATAACACAAAAATGGTGGAGCCCGGACATAGATCTGTTTGCTTCCCCAAAGAACTGCCAATTACAGAAATTCTGCACAAGGAGCTACCATCCACAAGCATGGAAAGTGGATGCCCTCTCGTTCAGCTGGAAAAAAACTACAAGTATACGCTTTCTCTCCTTTACCTCTCCTTCCAAAGGTACTCATAAAAGCCAGGCAGGAAGATCCAAAGATGATCCTGATTGCACCAGACTGGCCACGTCAGCACTGGTACCCAATCTTAAACAACTTAGCACAAGAACCACCTGGGATTTTGCCTCATATCCCACAGTTGCTGACACAGCACAACAATCAGATACTTCACAGCCAGCTAAAGACCTTAAATCTAGCTGCATGGAAAATTCCTTAGTCAAGCAAGCAATGCCTCTCTCCAAAGCTGTTATGTCATTCTGGAGGCCAGAAGCCCTAGCACCAGGAAAGCATACTCGGATAAATGGAAGAGATTCTTTGCCTGGAACCAAGCGCACAGCCTTGACCCTCTTGTCCCAAACATTCCTCAGATACTTCAGTACTTAACTGAGATGCTGGACAAGGGCCTCTCTTTTTCATCCATCAAGATCCACGCCTCCGCTATCTCTGCTAATTACAACACGGATCCACCAATTTTTCTAATCCTTTGCTCAAAACAGTACCTCAGAGGGGCTAAAAACATAAGACCGCCCCGTAGAGCACCTACACCAACTTGGGACCTCAACTTTGTTTTGGAAAAATTAACTTTACATCCTTTTGAACCAGCTAACACAGCAGAATTAAAATACATCTCTTGGAAAACTGCTCTGCTACTGGCAATAACATCAGCACGAAGATTTTCAGAATTACAGGCACTAATGGCAGTGGAACCTTTCCTCATCTTTCACCAGGACAGGGTGTCTTTAAGAAGTAACCCTACGTTTATGCCAAAGGTGGTATCAAGTGTGGCTCTAAACCAAACTATTCACTTGCCAACTTTTTATCCAAAACCACAGAACAAAGTGGAGAGGACTACTACATTCTTTGGACATTCAAAGACAGTTGCGCTTCTACTTGGACAAAACCAAAGTTTTCAGAAAATCTGAGCAATTATTGGTAGCATACGCTGCAGGAGCACAGGGAAAAGCCATTTCAAAGCAGACTATTTCAAAATGGATAGGACCATGGGAAACCTGTACGTAGCAGCATTAGATCTCACTCCACCAGGGCAACAGCCACTTCAGCTGCCTACCTCAGAGGAGTACCTACCAAGGATATTTTGGAAGCAGCAACATGGAGTTCTCTGCATACCTTCACCAAACATTACCATTTGCCTTTATACTCCAAATCCACAACTGGCTTCGCCACTGCTGTACTGCAGGGCCTTATAGTCACCCCTAATGCCTTATAGATCCAGCCTCCCTACCTCAGCTTTGGGATTCCACCCAAGTGTAATGACTGCAGCAGTGTAACACGAACATAGTACAGTGTTGTACCTACCATAAATGTAGATGTTCCGAGTGTAAACACTGCTGCAGTCCAGGTTATCCTCCCTCCTTCCCCTCTTACTTTCTGGTACTTAGCTAGGTCATCTACCCTTTTTTTACCTATGGGGAGTACTTGCTGGAAACAGATGAGAGCAATTCTAACGTTTAAGCCTTTCCCACTTTCCCCATCTAAGAAAGCAGCTTCTGCTGCTGCTTCCCCTTCCTCTGTCTCTGGGAATCACCCTCTCACCAAGAGGTCCGGGGAAGGAGATAAGGTCAAGAAAGACTGGCCTCGCAAGTGCTCCCCTCGCCGCTTGTCTGAGTCCGGCCCCCTGCCGAAGACTAAGCCTGTTTCCAGGCCTGCTTCCCCTCTGCTCAGGTCCCCAATGTTTATCACATGAGCTCGAGGCTCTAGTCAGCACGTCGCCCTGTAGGCCTTCCCCCACCAGCTCTCCCGGCCCACTTGAGCAGTGTCGTCCTGCTCTACCCGGAGCCTTTCTGACGCAGAGATGGACAAGATGATGTGGAGATTTATCCGCACTCAAATCCAGGTGGGGGTCTTGCCAGGATCTTCTCCCACTGGAGTGGGCGCCTTCCAACCAGTTTTTAGACCTGTCACTCGTCCTCTGATCCGACCTGCAGTTTTGGAGCGGTTTGATCCGAGGACGGTCTGAGTAGAGGGGTCAGAGCCGATGGTACCTTGATGCCGGCCAGTGTCCTGAGTGACTGATCTGACCAGATCGCATCCAAGCTCTCAGAGCCGTAGCCTCGGTGTTGGATCTGAGGGGGTGCTCTCTGCTCCGTGGTTGTTGGAGAGAAGCATCCCCCTTGGCGTCTCGGCTCAGACTCTCTGGTCTGAACAGAGGAGTGAGTGGCTTCCGCTAGTTCAGCCATGAGGTCCGTTCCCCCTCTGCACTAGACGTGGTGGAGAGGGTTTTCACAGGGTTGAGGCGTCTGACTATTTAGTCTTCTGGGTCCGTCCAGACCCCCCTAGCCTTGAGTGCAGGACTGACCATCTTGCCCTCTCAGGGACAGCCCATAGCCGTAATGTCCCAGGATGTTCTGGCCTTGGAACAACCCGTTTGCGACATCTCCCCAGAGAGTCCCCCTGAGCAGCTCCCCCGCAAGCATACGTGCAAAAGGAGGCACTTGGATTCTCCTCCAGTGTCCCTCACAGAGGGCACGGACCTGGATGAATGGGTAGGTTCCCCAAGATCATGCCCCCAAGACATCATGGAGATCCTTTGCCAAAGAGGGGGGTGGTCTGCCCCAAAACTAACTTGACTAGTCCGTGTTTCTGGACGCATTCGTCTCAGGCCCGTCTACCTCTTGGGTGTCCCCTCCTGTTGATCCACTCTTGGATTTAATAACATCCTAACTAGGTCATGAAAAGAGCTGGACACCATAGAGCCAATACCCAAGCACCTGGACAAGGTATTAAGCCTCCCTGCAGACAAATTACACTGGCACAAGGAGTCCCCTGTAGATGCTATGCTGGTGGCGGCAGACGCCAAGAAGAAACTCTATCTGGAGTTCCACGGTCCATCCGCTTGACAAAGTCGGATGTCGGATCATTTTGGAAAGCTAGTCTATGCTTTAGCCACCTTCTGTTTGAGGATGCTAAACTACATGGCACACGTTATTTGACTCCAGAGAGCTCTGGTCAAGGAAGTCATGGAGTTGACCCCAGGGTCCATGTCGGCAGAGGACAGGAAGAAGTTCGATGCACGAATGGCCACCCTAAAATCTGTAAGCAATACGTCCATGTATTTCCTCCCCCATGCCATGGAGAGAGCACGGATGGTAGGGTCAAGCGTTGCCATCCAGTGCCATGCCTGGCTCTGCTTATGTCTGTTCTCAGAGCCCTTCAAGGGGTCTTTTACCAGTGCCCCTTATGATGTGTTCTTCCCTGTTTGGGAGACTTTGGTCCAGAGCGAGAAGGACGGGAAGACAATGTCTGCCATTGGGGTCCGCTTCTCACCTCCTTAAAGGTACTTTTCTAGGAACCAGCGAGGGCAGATGATGTAGTTTTCAAATCTCAGACACTTCCCGGGATGCTCAGGACTCACCTTCCCCCAGGAGCGGAGGGGGGTACGATAGATGCTGCCCTAGAGGCAGAGGGGGTCCTAGGAATTTCAGGTCCCGAGAACCTTTCTCGCATAAACCTGGATAGCAACCCTGAGGGATTGCCCTGCTGTCCATCTCTGGAGGCAGTCTGGGGTTGTCTGTCGCTCCACCCACTAGCAGTGGGAGTCCATCACTACACATCAGTGGGTGCTGCGGGTCATATCCAGAGGATATTTCGTTCCCTTCCAAGGATTTACCCCCTTCCAACAAAATCCTCCCGAAAGTCCCACCCACGCAGGGAGAGGAAACAGCAGTGCAGGTACACTCCCTAGTGAGAAAATGAGTCATCCAACTGCCCGCACCCCCCAAACAAGTCCAGATCCGAGGTTTACTCCCGGTTGTTCGTGTTTCACTGTTGCAGTCATCACATTTGGGTTACCTGCTTGCTGGTAGCCCTCAGCTGGCCTGAATACCAGAGTCTTGGGATTTCTGCGTCGGATGCTGTCGCTTCTTCCATGACTTCAGGTAGTCAGGGGTATGAAACATCTAGCCGACGCCATTACATCAGATGTTCTTCATCTCACATTGCTGCAGTCCTTACATATGGGTAGTCCGCTGTCCTCAGTCGGCCCGAATACCAAAGTATTAGGCTGACGTCGGTCAAGACGCTCAAAACTGACATCAGGACGTCAGGGTACAAATGCGCATGACCGACGTCATATCCTCAGTCTTTTTTGCCGCATGGTCCGATGCAGAAGCAGCGTTGCAAGTGCCGTTCGGCGTTCTGAAATTTTTCGAGTTCGGAGTTTCAGACGAATCCAAGTTGGCTAAGTACCCCGTTGGGGAATATTTTGGTTTTTTCTTGCCTCAGTGTATTACCGGATGTCAGAAAAAGTGAATAATTGTATTTCTTGTGGGAAACGGATACCGCATAGGGATTATCACTCTTTGTGCATTCCTTGTTTGGGGCCTGAGCACGACGTAGTCGGGTGTCGCTTTTGTGCTAGGTTTAATAAACGCACTATTAAGCGAAGGTTAGATTGTGCTAGGCTAGTCTTCGGAAAGCGGTGCAGTTATAATATGCCGTCGGATACTCTGACGCCCGCTTCCACGAAGAAGCGCAAAGACTAAGCGGTTAAACCCAGGCAAGATGAGTCGTCCGTTCCGGACGCCGGTTCTTCAGAGGCTTCAGTGGAACCGGTGGTTCCAATGGAGGCTTCTCTGGAGTCTCAGGGGAGACTTTGGTTTTGCAGGATGTGGCCTCTCAAGAGGCAGGTCAGGCTGAAGGGAATTCTCAGGTTTCTGTACTCCCCTCCCTTCCCAGGGTGGTTAGGCCCTCTCCTTCTGTTTCCAAGGCTTCTTCCAGAGGCAGGCCAGTTTTAGCTTCTGTTGGTGTCAGTCCTAGTTCAGCAGGGTCTGTGACTAAGAAGCACATGCTTAAAATGGCAGAAGATTTGATTACTCTGATTAGAGGTTCTTTACCCCCTCCTGAGAAGAGGCCTAGGGTGGAGCCAGAGTTGGAAAGTTTTGAGCAGGCTTCGGATGTTTCAGAATCTTCGGCTGAAGACTTGCAGGAGTACTCTCCTTATTCTGATTCTGATGCAGAAGATTCCACTCCTTCTGCTTCTCCTCCAGAGGATTTTTCTTTTTCAGAGACACTTCATTCTATGAGGGAACATTTTAAGTGGGAAGGTCAGGACTTCTCTGATTCACGGAAAAGGCTTAGGGAATTTTTGTTTTTACCTCAACATAGGCCCTTAGCTATACCCCCTGTTCTGGATGTTGTGCAGGATGTATTTTCAGAGGCTTCACTTAATCCTGATTCTCTGCCTCCTGCGCCTGTTAAACCGGATAGGTATTACAGGGTGCCTGAGGCTCATAAATATCTCTGAGTCCTAGGGCGGACCCAGAAACTGTTAGTCAAGGACCTAAGGGGGTCAAGGCCTCTGTTGTAAAGAATCCAGTTTCTCTAGATAGAGGCCAGAGCTTTGGATAGATGGGGAAAGAAGGTCTATACATCTTCTACCTTAGCTATGAGGGCTTTGAATTGCCAGTTTCATATGTTGAAATATCAAAATTTTCTCCTTTCGCAATTGAAATCTAAGGTGGATGCTCTGGCAGAAGGCATTGACTGTAAAGAATTACAAGATTTGGTGCATGTCTCTGAACAGGTGGGTAAGCATTCTTTGCAGTGTGGTTTTGATGCTGTGCAGGCCTCTTCTAGGGTGGCTGCCACTGGTTCAGTTCTTCGCAGGCACGCCTGGCTTAAGGATCAGAATTTATCTGACCATGTTAAGACAAGGATTTTGGATGCTCCTTTGCAGTCTGAAGTGTTGTTTGGTCCACCTGTGGAATCAGTCCTGAAGAAATTGGAAGACAAGGCTAAGTCTATGCAGACTGTTAAAGATTTTTTGCAAGTTCAGCCCCCAAAGTTTAGTAGAAATTGGCCTGCTAAGGGGTGGACGTATCCTTCCTCTGATTCTCAGTCTAGGGGTAGATCTAGACGTGATAGGGGCAGAGCTCAGAGTTCCTTCAGACCTAGAACATGGAGTTCACCTGCACAGTCTTCGAGTGAGGGCAGGGGCCAGTCCTTTCGTAAACAGGCCCAATGACCTACTTTTTCAGCTGCCAGATCCTTCTTGCCTGGCAGCACCTTTGGGGGGGAAGGTTGGCACTCATCAAGGAAAATTGGATTTTAATTACCCAAGACAAATGGGTATTGGATATCATACACCAAGGTTACAAGTTTTATTTCCATACCTTACCTCCTTTCAAAGGCATGCCAGACGTTCCTCCTCAACAAAGACTAGAGGCTCACAAACAGATTTCTCTACTACTACAAATAGGAGCTATACAACCGGTCCCTCTGCCAGAAGTGGGCCTAGGATTTTATTCTCGCCTGTTTCTAGTACCAAAGAAAGGGAACACGTGGAGACCAATTTTGGATTTATCTATCCTCAACACATATCTGGACATTCCCAAGTTCAAAATGTTGACGTTACAACAGCTTTTGCCTCTGCTGGGCAAAGATCACTGGATGGTGACTGGATCTCAAGGAGGCTTACCTTCATATTCCTATCAGGCCCTGTTGCAGGAAGTATCTGCGTTTTCGGGCTGGGACTTTTCATTATCAGTTCTCTGCATTGCCCTTTGGCTTATCTACTGCGCCCAGAGTGTTCACAAAGGTTCTGGCTCCAGTGGTAGCTTTCTTCAGGCTAAGAGGAATACAAATCTATCCTTATTTGGACGACTGCCTGATTCTGGCTCAAGGAAAGGACGAACTTCTTCATCATTTACGGTACGTGATGGCAGTGTTAAGATGCCTAGGGTATTCTGTGAACGAAATAAAGTCCAGTCTAGTACCCTCTCAGGACATGTGCTTTCTGGGTGTGAGACTGAATACAGCATCCCAGATGGCCTTTTTGACCCCGGACAAACAAAAGAATCTTTCTCTTTACTTCCACCAATTGTCTCGTCAGTCCAGGCTGACTGCAAGGACAGTCCTTCAAGCCTTGGGGTTCATGGCATCTTGTATTCTGGTACTTCCCAATGCCAAACTGCATATGAGGAAGCTACAATGGTATCTCAAAAATGTATGGACGCATCACTGCCAAGATTTGGACACTGTCATTCAGATAATACCTTGCATCCAAAAGGAATTTTTGTGGTGGGCTCAGGAATGTCACCTAAACAAGGGACTCTCTGTGACCCGACCAGAGGCGTGTCAGATTCTAACGACAGATGCCTCAGACAAAGCTTGGGGAGCTCATCTGAATGGAAAATTGATACAAGACACGTGGCCTGCCAGACTTCGACATTTACATATCAACTTGAAGGAGATGTTAGCAGTCCAATTTGCATTGATAGCTTTCAAAGATTTGCTTCTTCCAGGGCAGGTGTTGATTCTAACAGACAACACAACTGTCATGTGGTACATCAACAAGCAAGGGGGGACACATTCTTATCCTCTATGCAGGCAAGCAATGATTTTGTGGGAGACTGCTCTCAGTTTACAGCTGACTCTTCAGGCAAGGTTTCTGCCAGGAGCACAGAACTCCTTAGCAGATGTGTTGAGCAGACAAATTATGGATCCCCACGAGTGGAAATTGGATCCTCATGTATTTCAAAATTGACAGTGTTATGGGGAACTCCAGACATAGATCTGTTCGCTTCTCCTCTAAATTACCAGCTGCCAAAGTTTTGCACAAAAAGGTTTCATCCCACAGCTTGGAAAGTGGATGCTCTCTCATTCAATTGGAGCAATCTTCACGTGTATGCCTTTCCACCTCTGCCTCTCCTCCCAAAGGTACTCCTGAAGGTCAGACAGGACAAGCCAACCATGATTTTAATAGCTCCGATTGGCCTCGACAGCACTGGTACCCATTACTGAGAAGTCTGGTACGGGAGCCTCCATGGCCTTTGCCTTCGATTCCACACCTGCTGTCTCAGGAGAACAGTCATTTACTCAATGTCAAACTTCACTCTCTACATCTAACAGCCTGGCATATTCTGTTTTAAACCCTGGAGGGTCTCAACTTCCACAACAAGTTTTGAATGTTATTTTGGAGGCCAGAAGGCCTAGTACAAGGAAAGTTTACGCTGATAAATGGAGGAGATTTTTAATTTGGAGTACAGCAAAAGACTTTGATGTTTCTAAACCTAATTTAAGTGTTGCTCTTCAATACCTTACTGAGTTATTGGACAAAGGTTTGTCCTTCTCCTCTATTAAGGTTCATGCTGCAGCAATTTCTGCTCACTATGACTGTGACCCACCATTATTTTCTCATCCTTTGTTTAAGCAATTCCTTAGAGGGCAAAGAATGTAAGACCCCACGAGAGCTCCTACTCCTGCTTGGGATCTCAATTTTGTGTTGGAGAAACTCACTCTACAACCTTTTGAGCCTGCAGCGACTGCCGAGTTGAAATATTTATCATGGAAGACTGCTTTTTTGTTGGCCATTACCTCTGCGAGAAGGGTTTCTGAATTACAGGCCCTTATGGCGGTTGAGCCTTTCCTAATTTTTCACAAGGACAGGGTATCTTTGCGTACTAACCCTTCCTTTATGCCTAAGGTGGTTTCTAGTGTGGCTTTAAACCAAACTATTAATTTACCTACTTTTTATGCAAACCCCCAAAATAAAGGGGAAAAGATTTTGCACACTTTGGATATACACAGACAGTTGCGATATTATTTGAGCAGAACTAAAGGGTTCAGGCAGTCTCAGCAGTTGTTTGTTTCATTTGCCTTGGGTTCTCAGGGCAAACCTGTTCCAAAACAGACTATTTCTAAGTGGATTGGTTTTTGTATTGCTTTCTGTTATTCCCATCATGGTAAGGAGATTCCAGCTGGGATTAGGCCTCATTCCACTAGGGCTACTGCCACTTCTACAGCTTTTTAAGGGGTGGCTACTAAAGATATTTTGGAGGCAGCTACTTGGAGTTCAGTGCATACTTTCTCTAAGCATTACCACCTTCCACTTTACTCTAAATCTAGGGCTGGTTTTGCCACTGCAATTTTACAGGGCATTTTGGCAGCTCCTAATGCTTTATAGTTTTGCCATCCTCCCTTACCTCTGCTTTGGGATTCTACCCATATGTAAGGACTGCAGCAATGTGAGATGAAGAACATAGTACAGTTTTGTACCTACCATAAATGTAGATGTTCGAAGATCCACATTGCTGCAGTCCAATTTACCCTCCCTCCTTCCCCCTCTGTAGTTAGAGGAGGTTGTGTGGTTTGGGTTGTGTATATTGTAAATATTGTAAATATGATTAGTGCAGGGGTGGTTGGTTGTTTTTTGCTGTTTTTTGGCTTTGGCCTTTCTTTTTAGGGCCTTCTGACATCTGGGGCAAGAAAAGACTGAGGATATGACGTCGGTCATGCGCATTTGTACCCTGACGTCCTGTTGTCAGTTTTGAGCGTCTTGACCAACGTCAGCCTAATACTTTGGTATTCGGGCCGACCGAGGACAGCGGACTACCCATATGTAAGGACTGCAGCAATGTGGATCTTCGAACATCTACATTTATGGTAGGTACAAAACTGTACTTTTTTCTTGCAGTGCGGTGCCCGAAGCAGAAGCAGTTTGCAAGTGCTGGTTGGCCGACTCCTGAAATTTTACAAGTTAATGGATTCTGCTGACCAAGTTGGTAAACATACTTTGCAGTGTGGTTTTGATGCTTTAGAAGCATCTTGTAGGGCTGCAATCACTGAGTCTGTTCTTAGAAGGCATGCTTGGCTTAAGGAACAAAACTTGCCAGATCATGTCAAAGCAAAATTACTGGTTGCACCCTTAAACCAAGAGCGCCTATTTGGCAGTAAAGCAGAAGTTCTTCTCAAAAGGATGGAGGAGAAAGCTAAATTTGTGCAAACTGTAAGATTTCTTACAAGTACAGCCACCCAGATTCAGTAGGCATTGGCCTTCAAAGAACTGGTCCTTTCCAGTCCCTTCCAGGCCTTCAGTCCAGACCCAGGGGCAGCAGACCCCCCAAGACTTCAGTCTCAGGTTATGCACAGATCTAAGCAGTGGGGTGCTCCCACATCCAAAGCAGGGAGTAGTAAGCCACCCCCTATGGTAAAATGGCACACTGCATCCATTTCTGCTACAAGCACCATAGAAAAAGCCTACCCCACAGGAGATAAGAACACATTTCACTAGGGCTACATCTACCTCTACTGCATTTCTCAGGGTAGTCCCTTCCAGGGACATCCTGGAAGCAGCAACCTGGAGCTCTGTACACACTTTCACCAAGCATTACCACTTTCCTATCTTTTTCTAAATCCAGAGCTGGATTTGCCACAGCAGTCTTACGGGGCCTGATTGCCAGTCCTAATGCTTCATAATCTACCTCCACCCTTCCTTCGCTTTGGGAATCAAGCCAAATGTGATGACTGCAACAGTGAAACACGAAGAACATAGTAGAGTTGTTTGCACTTACCATAAATGTAGATGTTCAAGTGTATTCACTGTTGCAGTCCTGGTTACCCTCCCTCCAGCCCCCTGATTGTCTTTGCTTTCACCTATCCTTTTTGGTTTGGCATGTCTTATACTATGTGTATTTGCTTTCTGCTGGGGGTGTTCCACACCATATAATTTCTTACTATTTTGGGGTCAGCTGACATCTGGGGCAAGGAAAACTGATGTAATGGCGTCAGCTGCATGTTTTATGCCCCAGACCTGATGTCATGGAAGAAGCGACAGCATCCGATGCAGAAATCCCAAGACTCTGGTATTCAGGCCGGCTGAGGGCTACCTGCAGGCAGATAACCAAATTGTGATGACTGCAACAGTGAATACACGCAAAACTTCTACATTTATGGTAAGTGTACACAACTGTACTTTTTAATGCCAAAAAAGACAGGGGACCTCAAACCAATATTGGTTCTGTCCCAGTTGAACCTGTCAGTAACCAAGACAAAATTCCAAATAGTCACGATTCAGTCTATTCTGCCTTCTCTGCAGGACAAAGACTGGATATGCTCGATCAATCTCCAGGATGTGTACTATCACATCAGAATGCACAGGAGATCCCAGCTAGGAGCCAGTCATTACCAATTTCAAGCCTTCCCCTTTGGTCTCACCACAGCCCCCTGGGTGTTTACCAAGTAATGGCAGTTGTAGCGGCTCACCTGAGGCTTTAGGGCGTTCAGTTCTTTCCGTACCTGGATGATTGGTTCTTTACTGCCCCCCTCAGAGCATCTGCTATGTCAAGCCAGGGACTCCTTCCTTCAGTTAGCCAAGAAGTTGGGCAGTACTATCAATATGAACAAGTCTGCTGTTCACTCTGTTAAGATTCTAGATTTCATTAGGGCATGGCCGGACACAATGCAATCAAAGGTGTTCCTTACCTCAGACAGGATACGCAGCTTGAGGCTACATGTATTACACATTCTCCAGACCCATTTACCAACAGCTGAAGCAGTGTTAAGAGCTTTAGGTTCTATGGTGACCACGATAAATCTTCTCACCATGGCACACCTTCACGTGTGGGTACTGCAGTGGACTCTAGTGGTTCAGTGGTCACTGTTAGACCTCCCCTTGTCATTTCCAGTGAGAATTTCAAAAGTATGCAGGGACTCCCTTTGGTGGTAGATTCATTCTCGGATCTTTTCAAGGGACGTCCTTTTAACCTCCTTTACCCCAAACCACGGTGACCATGGACGCCTCCCTACTTGGGGGTGGGGTGGGCATTCCTCTCGAAGGACAGTCCAAGGCATGAGGTCCCCTTCCGAGACCTATCTGCACATCAGTGTTCTAGTGATGAGAGCGGTTCTTCTTACGTTGCAGGCCCTTCATGCTCATCTTCCTCTGGGAATGATTGCAGTTTGGACGGACAATATGTCAGTAAATTGGTATATTAATGAACAGGGGAACCAGATCTTATCCCTTATGTCAAGAGGCCATGAGAGTGTGGGAATGGACGATCTCCACCGGCTGTTTTCTGGTGGCAGCGCACACCCTTGGACAGTCCAATATCTTAGCGGACAGGCTCAGCAGATTCATCCTGATGCCTTACGAGTGGTCTCTGAAGCCTTCAGTAGTGGAACAGATCTTCCCAGAGTGGGATTCGTCCTTGCTGCGATCTCTTGGCATCTCCTTCCAACGTGAAATGCAGTGAGTTTTTCACTCTGAACCCCTCTCTGGGGGAAGCCCCCAGAGATGCTTTGATTCTTGCTTGACCTACCAGGCTCCTGTATGCATTTCCTGCTCTTCCTCTCATGTCGAAATTTCTGCAGACAGCCCGAAGACTGGAGAACTGTGATCCTCATCTCCCCATTCTGGACTCTACTGGTTTGGTTTCCCTTACTCTGGTCTAACCTAGTTGTTCCACCATGAATCTTGGATCTGGTCCCGTATCTGCTGTCACATCCCTCGGGGACTCCTCATCCAGATCTGGACAGTCTGAAGCTCACTGCTTGGCTGCTCCATGATTCGTAGGACTCTCGGTCTGTTATTTCCAGTTAAATCCATTCTGGTGTCAGCTCATAAATCATCCACCAGAAAAGTTTATATCAGTAAATGGAAACGTTTTTCTATTTGGGCCATTCAGAGGTCTTTGGATCCTTTCACTGCATCGCTTTCAGCGGTTTTAGATGTTCTAGCTAGCATTTTTCATCAAGGTGCTAGTTCCTCAATGGTCCAACTAGCTGCCATTTCTAATATTCATGCTGGGGTGGCCATGTCTTCATTGGCTTCTTTGAAAGTTTGTAACACCTTTCTAAAAGTTGCCTTTCTTCTCAGACCCCTGGTTAAGTATCCCATTCCTCTGTAGGACCTCACTTTGTTGCAGGTGTTTGTTTACCGTCCTTTTGAGCCTGCAGCATCTGTGGATCTACTATTTTTGCCTGGAAAACTGCCTTCTTGGTTGCCATTACATCTGCTAGAAGGGTGTCTGAGCTTCAAGCTTTCTATCGCAGTCCCTTACATGATCTTTCACGAGGATAGTGTCGCTACGCACTAACCTGTCCTTCCTTCCTTCCTACGGTAGCCTCTGAGGCTAATATTAGTTTAATTTACCAGTATTTTTTCCGAACTACCAGAACAAAGGGGAATGCAAGTTACATTTACTGAACATACATAGGCAGTTGAGGTTTTATTTGCACAGGACTAAACCTTTCCACAAGTCTGATCAGCTTTTTGTGTCCTATGCCAAGCCCTTCTTAGGCAAACCTGTCTCAAAAGTGACTATTGCTTGATGGATTTCTCAATGCATTCGCCAGATTTACTCAGAGGTTGGTCTCTTCCAGGAAAAGTGAAGGCTCATTCGACCAGATCTATGGCTGTCAGTGGCCTTTTGGTCTAGGGTCTCTGGATATTTGTTCAGCTGCTACTTAGGCCTCATCTCTCACCTTTATTTCTCATTATAAACTGGATTTGCTCTCTAGGAGTTAGAGCATCCCTTGACTCTGCGGTACTCTGGAATATCCTTCCATGAGAGCCTCCCAAGAGTTAGGTAGCTGGGGACTCTGTCCCACAGGTTGAAGACCAAATGATGTAAACTACCTCAGATAAAGAAGTTATGTACTCACCATAATGTTCTATCTGAGTAGTTCTACTTAGTGTTCAGCCACCCCTCCCTCCCCCCTAACCTTATCCTTTGGGATACTTGTACGTCCTTTGTACTGGACAATTTTTGCTGGGATCTGTGCTTATGTCGGAGCAAAAGTTCTTTTGTGATTTTTTTTTTTTTTTTTTGAAGGATAAGGTAGTATTTGGTCAGGTATTTATCTGTTGGGCAGCAAAACTCGATCTGAAGGGAGATGGGGGGCATTATGGGTAGGGGATGGAGTATGGAGCTCGGAGCCATAGCTGGAAAATGCAGCCGTGTTGGATACGATATGGATCTGAGGACCCACAGGTTGAAGACAAATGAAGTCGAACTACTCAAATGGAATGTTATGGTGAGTACATAGCTTCTTTTTTCTTTCCATACCAAGCCATCCTTTATGCCCAAGGTAGCCACAAAGACTATTAACCAGTCTGTACAATTTCCTCTCTTACCGAATTTTTCTAACGGGGGCGAATATATTTTGCATCTACTTGATTGTTCATAGGCAACTATGGTTCTGCCTTCATAGAATAAAACAGTGCAGAAAGTGTGACCAGCTATTTTTCTCACCTTACCAGCAAGGTCAAGCAGTTTCCAAAGACATGTTGGCTAAGTGGAACTGTATCTGGCTCATTTATTCCAAAAAAATGGATTGAAATTGCCTCGTCCTCTTCAGGTCCATTCTAGATCACATCCATTCACAGATCTGTGGTTACATAAATTAGTTTTCTCCTCAAGTGTCAATTGACCAAGTGGCTACAGCACAAATATCATCAAAGACTTGTACCTTTGTGACGCATTATAAATTGGACATTGTCTTCAGAAGTAGAGTTTCTTTTGGTTCGACAGTGCTCTGGCATATCCTTCCTTGAGGCCACCCGAGAGTAGCGTAGCTGGGGACTCTGACCCAGTAGTGAGGAAGAATGAAAAGGACATCAGATTTAGAAGTTACGTACTGAACATAATTTGGAATCCGTGTTGTCCATTTTCATTCTTCCTCACCTTCCCTTCTAACCAACCCCCATCCTGTTAGTTCCTGAGGACCTAATGGATTTATGGGGAACCTTTATGTTCTTGGTTTAGCCTCTGATTTCCTTCTGTCTATTTTCTCTCTCTATTCGTTAAACAGTAGGGCAGCAAACTCTGAAGAAGCTACAGAGGTGGTGAAGCATTATGGGTAGAGGGAGGACTTCAAGATTTGGATCCACGTCAAAAAATGAGGTCCAGTCAGGTCTGTAACCCATTAGTGAGGAAGAATGAAAATGGACAAAAGTTGCCAAGTTATGGAACATACATAACTTCAAATTATAAATGCACCATTGTTTTGAAATCTTTCTGGCTAACCTAAAATTGTCCTTGAGCCTTTTTTGCAACTTCATGAATTGAAAACTATTGACATCTAAATTATTGGTAAATGTTGATTCCTATAAATTTTGGATGTAACATCCAAATTATCAAAATCAAATACAAGAGTAAGTTAAAAAAAAAAAAAAAAGTGGTGTTAATATGCTTAAATCTCCCCAAAGTCTCAGACATAACGTTCCAAAAGATAAAAAGGCATCCAGATATCTTGAATATAGGGTACAATGTTGATGGTTATCAGAATTAAATTCATTTCCCCTCCCAGGAAAACACAACAAGCTTTGCAAAAGTAGGGGTGCATGCTGCTCCCATAGCTTACACATTCAATTTGTTTAAATGTTTTTCCCTTGAAATGGTTAGTTTAATACCAGTTCTGTACATGCCATAATTATTTTTTTATCTTTGCTACTAAGAAAATCAAATCCCATGATGACATCATTAAACAAAGTTAAACCATCATCCTGAGGAATGCACATGAAAAGATCAACCACATCAGCGGTTAAAAAAACAAGTTGTTCAATTATAATTAGGTCTTTTAACCTACCCAAAAGTTCCCAAGAGTTTTTTTTAAGCAGATCTTTAACTTGATTAAAGACCAGTTTCAAATGTTTGTCCTCTTATATAGCAGAACAATTTGTCTTAGACCCTTGGGCTGCTATAATAGGTCTTAAGGGGGCATTCTCTGTTTTTATGAACTTTTGGTACCCTGAAAATAGTGGGGAATCGTGGATGTGTTAATTTGACCTTTGAGTAAACCAGTCCTTAAGTAGTGAATTAGTTTTTTGAAACTTGTATTAATTTCATTTCTGGAGACTTCAAAATATGTGCTGCCATATCTAAGAATGTTAAACATAGCACTAGAGTAATCAGTAGAGTCAAAAATTACAATACTACTGACTTTTATCATACTTCATAATCCTTATTGATTTGTCCCCAACTAATCCTGTTTAACAAAGTCTAGTCATCCTTACTTAAATTGTACTTGCATATCCTTTTGTTCAATTTGTGAAGTTCTGCAATACACACAGTTTCAAAAGCTTGTGCCACTAGATGATAAGGTGGATTGGCTGTACTTTTCCTGAAAGGCATGTTAAAATTCACATAGGATTTCACCTCTCTCTCTCTCTCTCTCTCTCTCTCTCTCTCTCTCACATAAAAAAAAAAAAAAAAAAAAAAAATTTCCTGTGAACACTAAGTTCCAAAATAGCGTCCACATAATCAAAATTTTTGTTAGGAATAAAGGTAGTCCTTTTTCAAAGAAAAAAAAAATTCAAGATTGATATCCAGACCACTGTAATTGAAAATATTGATACCATTGGGGCATACCAGTCTACCCTTGTATTCTGTAATCAGAGTATTGAGGCACATATTGTAGGTATTTGGGTTTAGAAGACCCCCGTCATTCAGATAGTGTGGAGTTGCAAGGAAGTGTGTTCTAGATTGCGTTTTGAGAAGTAGCTGAATCACCTGCCTGTTGCTTTGCAGTCTGTCTGATCTGAGTGTGGTGGTGGTGGGGGTGCGCCAAAGTGTTCAAATTGAGTACCATTCTATCCACTACTTGTGTAATAAACAATTAAAATCATCGCTCATGTTCAATTCAAAATTAATACTATGACTAACATCTAATTAGGCCTCTTCTATTTGCCTTGTAACAGTTGGCACTTTTATTGAATTTTCACTTAAGACATAGGCAAACAGTATTAACATGTTCCCGGTTACAAACATACACTCCATATATTTTTAGGATTATCATGAGTCCAACATTACATAATTCGCTTAGTTCCTGCCTCCCCTTAAACATCATTGCTCCACCAAAGCACTGTTTTGCATGTATTGTTCCACAGTTTTTTTCCTGTGCAATTTTTACCTAGCATTTCTAAAGTTTACTACTTCTAACAATATTCGGTACTTTAAATGCAATTGATTTAGACTTTGATTTCTATTTTCTAGTAATTGCTTGTTTCTGGCAGCCACCAGAATTAAATGTAGCAAGGCCTTACTATGTTAGGCAATTCAGATTCTGTATCCCAGGTCAAAAATAATTTCCTTAGTTGCACCCATTTGTTCGCCAACATTTATTGCCTGAGCACTCTCACTGTAGGGAGCCCCCCCCCCCCCCATTTACATCTTTTTTCCCCATCACACCACCTACATTTGACATTTACCTGAGGAAAAATTATTGAAATCTGATTGGGGTATAAAACTACTTATGCAAGCAGTTCCAAGCAAAAAATACTAAATCATCTAGACTTTGTTGCCTATTTGGAAGCCATAAATACATCCTTCCATTGTTTCCTTCTGAGTTGTTTATCCAGTCTCTCTCTCTCTCTCATCTTTTCTAACCTCTTCTGATCAATTCCTGTAGTTATTGTGCAGTATTATATGTGCTGTACTAATTATCCCTTAACAACTTCCATTGTAAATTCTGCTAAAAACTCTACTGGATCAGGTCTTTCACTTAAGATTCCCCTGTACCATTCTCTTTGCCTACACATCAAACAGTGTTAGGGAAAGCAGTCTGTAGTTTGCAGTCCAAATGTCTTCTTGATGTCTTCCCATTCTGTTACATTTCCCTGTCTAGTTATTTGCTCCCAATACCCTAGTTTCTTTGCTAGTTTTCTGCAGAAAATTCCAGCCCCCTCTTACCTATTCTCCTTGCCCCTAATTGTAACCTTCTCTTTTGGCAAAATCTCCTTACTCCATTTTTGTGTTGGCCTAATTCTTGTAGTACTTTCTACTTAATGTGTCTAATATTCTGCATGGCTGTTATTCTCCTTGAGGATCTGCACCCAAAGTCCCACTCTCCCCTTATTTGTCGAATTTCCCCCTGCTTCATCATCATCGCTTTACACTTTGAATTATAGCTTTCTGCTTGTGATATGTATATGAGCCTTAACTGTGTAGCACTATAAAACATCAAGTCAGATCAGGTAATCCTAAACCACCTTGTTCTGTTGGAAGGGTCAGCTTATCTCATTTGATCCGTGCCCTGTTCCCCTCCCCGATAAAAGTTCAACTCTCTATTAATTATTGTCCACAGCTTCTCTTGTGGATGATAAAAATGGCTGACCTGTATATAAAATTAAAGGGGCTAAAAAACATTTTCTTTGCTTGTATCTTGCTGTATCCATAAGCAAAAGCTTCCAGTTTCTCAGTTTTTATATTTTTTTAGTCTCATGTCTTTAGCTACCTTAACAGAATACTTTTTACTCCATACTACAAAATATTTCATTGTGTCATGTCCCCATAAATATGGGTATTACTGAACCATTTCATATGTGGGTACATAGGATGTTCTTTGCATTTCACTGTTGCAGTCATTACATTTGGGTAATCTGCTGGCAGGTTGCCTTCAGTCGGCCTGAATTCCAAAGTCTTGTGTCCTGTGTCGTTTGCTGTCTTCTCTTTTATGACGTTGGGTCATCAGGGGTATAAAACATGCAGCCAACGCCATTTTCTTTAGTCTTTCTTGCCATGCGGTGCCTGTAGCAGAAGCATTTCGCAAGTGCCGGTCGGCCGACTACTGAAATATTCGCGTTTAAGTTTCAGAACCGAAGTCTTCAGTAAAGCTAAGTACCCCGTTGGGGAATCTTTTTTCTTGCTTTTTACCGATGTCAGAAAAAGTTAATAATTGTATTACTTGTGGGAAGCAAATACCTCATAAGGATTTCCATTTATACTGTATTCCTTGCCTAGGCCCTGATGACAACATGCCTGGTTGTCGGTTTTGTGCTAGATTTAACCAACGCACTATTAAGCGTCTGTATATTTTTGCATCTAAGTATTTTGGAAACCGATTTAACTACCTGGAGATGTCGTCGGATAGCAATCCGACTACCGGAGTACATAAAAAACGCAAAGAAAAGGACAGAGAGACAGTCGAGATCCAAAACCGACGAAGCTTCTCCTAAGCCAGTCGCCGGTTTGCCGGTACTCAGTGAGGCACTTTCGCAGCCCCTGATACCCGCTACCTTAGAGTCGCAGGCCTCTACCGACACCCATGTGGAGTCAGGCATGCGGCAAGATACTCAAGGTATTGGACCAACGGATGGATCTCCTTTGGATGGGTCCGGAGCCGCTGTGCAGGCACTGGCTTCTGAGGGTGTATTTAGACCTCAACATTTTTATATCAAACCGACGAATGCTGCAAAACCAAAGGCAAAGACCTTTTCTAAAACTAAAAAACCGACGCCTAAGCCACGTGCACAGGCCTGTATGCCTAAAAAACAGATGATCAAAATGGCTGAAGACCTTATTACCTTGATCAGGGGTATCCATCCCCCTCCAGATAAGTGGCCTAGGCAAGACTCTTAATCTTCAGATCAGGTTTCTGTTTATTCTGATTCCTCTTCTGATGAGGATTTATCTTTACCTCCCTTTGAGGATTCTGATGCTGAGGAGTCTATTCCATCTGCATCTCCTCCTGAGGATTATTCATTTGGAGAAGCCTTGCATACTTTGAGGGAGCATTTTCACTGGGAGAGTCAAGACTTCTCAGAATCAAAAAAGAGGCTCAGGGATTGCCTCCTTCTCCCTCAGCACAATCTTTTAGCCATTCCCCCTGTGTTAGACATTGTGGATTATGTTTTTTCGGAGTCTAGCCTGACCCTCGAGACTCTACCTCCGTCTCCCAGTAAGCCTGACCGGTATTACAGGGTCCCTGACTCTCATAAATTTTTATTTAGAAACCCTGCTGCTGATCTTGAAACTATTTCACAGGGTCTTAAGGGAGTTAAGGCCTCATCAGCAAAGAACCCTACCCCTTCCGACAGAGATTGTAGGGCGCTGGACAGATGGGGAAAAAAGGTTTATACATCTGCAGCCTTGGCAATCAGGCCCTTAAACTGTTAATTTCATATGCTTAAGTACCAACCACATGTTATGGGATTGCTGAAACAGAAAATGATGTTGATTTCAGAATGTGCAGAAAATAGAATTGCAGGAATTATTGCATGCAGCTGAACAAGCTGGAAAGCATACTTTACAATGTGGTTTTGCTTCTTTAGAGGCCTCCTGCAGGGCCGCAGTTGCTTTATCTGTGATTAGGAGGCATGCCTGGTTAAAGGAACAAAATTTGCCTGATCATGTTAAAGCTAAATTGCTAGCTGCACCTTTACAGCACATTTCACTGTTTGGTATTAAGGCAGAAGAGGTTTTAAAGAAAATGGAAGACCAAGCTAAATCTATGCAAACTGTTAGATTTCTTACAAGTGCAGCCACCTAGATTCAGTAGACACTGGCCTACAAAAAACTGGTCCTTTCCTGTGTCAGAGCTCAAAGGGGCAAATCCAGACGCCCTAAGGGGATGTTCATAGTGTTTCACTGTTGCAGTCATTACACTTGGGTTATCCTGCTGGCAGGCTACCCGCAGTCGGCCTGAATTCCAAAGTCCTGGTCCGGCGTCGGTTGCTGTCGCCTCTTCCTTGACGTCAGTGCGCCAGGGGTATATAAGATGCAGCCTACGCCATTTTCTTCAGTCTTTCTTGCGCGGTGCCCGAAGCAAAGGCAGTTCGCAAGTGCCGGTTGGCAGACTCCTGAGATTTTCGAAATTGAATTTCAGAATCGAAGTCTTCAATAAAGCTAAGTACCCAGTTGGGGAAACTTTTTCTTGCTCCAGACCGATGTCAGTAAAAGTTAACCATTGTATTTCTTATGGGAAGCAAATACCTCATAAGGATTTTCACTGTTACTGTATTCCTTGCCTAGGCCCTGACCGCGACGTTGCTAGTTGTCGGTTTTGTGCTAGATTCACCCAACGCACTATTAAGCATCAGTTTGATTTTGCTTTACATTACTTTGGCCGAAGGTTTAACTACATAATGCTGTCGGGACGACCGGAATTCATAAAAAACACAAAGACAAAGAAAAGGACAGGCATCCGAGGTCCAAAACCGACGACAAAGCCTCTTCTAGGCCAGTCGCTGGTTCTCAGTGAGGCGCTTTCGCAACCCCTGACACCCGCTACCTCAGAGCCACAGGCCGCCTCCGACTCGCATGTGGAGACAGCTAGGCCTCTGGAAACTCATGGTATTGGGCCTACGGAAACTATTCCCTCAGATGGGTCCGGAGCCGATGAGCAGGCATCGGCTTGTGAAGGTGTTTTCAGACCTACACAGCTTGCTATCAAGTCCACTTCAGCACCCAAGGCAAAGTCTAAAACACCATTAAGGACAAAGAAACAAGTACAGCTTTCTCCTGGACAGTCATCAATGCCAAAGAAACAGATGCTTAAAATGGCCGAGGACCTAATTACTTTGATCATGGGTTCCCATCCCCCTCCTGATAAAAGGCCTAGGCAAGACACTGACTGACTCCTCTGACCAGGTTTCTATTTCCTCTGATTCCTCTTCAGCACATGGATATTCTCTTCCTCCATATGAGGATTCTGACACTGAAGAATCTATCCCTTCAGCCTCTCCTCCTGAGGATTACTCTTTTGGGGAAACCTTGCACACCATGAGGGAGCATTTCCATTGGGAGAGCCAGTATTATTCAGAATCCAAGAAAAGGCTCAGAGACTTTCTTTTACTGCCTCAGCACAGGCCCCTTGCTATCCCCCCTGTACTAGATATTGTTGTTTTTTTCTGAATCCAGTTTGTCTCCTGATTCTTTATCCCCTGCACCAGTTGAGCCAGATAGGTACTACAGGGTCCCAGACTCTCATAAATTTCTTTATAAAAACCCTGCTGCTGACCCAGAAACAATTTCTCAGGGTCCAAAGGGGTCAAGGCTTCCACTGCAAAAAACACTGTTCCCTTTGATAGGGATTCTAGAGCACTGGATAGATTGGGGGGGGGGGGAGTTTACACTTCTGCTACTTTAGCTGTAAGGGCCTTAAACTGCTAGTTTCACATGCTTAAATATCAACAATATCTAATGTCTTTGCTAAAACAGAAAATGCTTACAAGCTCAGAATGTCCTGACAATAAGGAATTGCAGGATTTACTACATGCAGCTGAACAAGTGGGAAAGCATACTTTTGCAATGTGGTTTTGATTCTTTAGAAGCTTCTTGCAGAGCCGCAGTTACAGGTTCTGTCATTTGAAGGCATGCTTGGTTAAAAGAACAAAGTTTACCTGATCATGTTAAAGCAAAATTATTGGATGCTCCATTACAGCATGATACTTTGGTGTTAAGGCAGAAGAGGTGTTAAAGAAAATGGAGGATAAAGCAAAATCAATGCAGACAGTAAAGGATTTCTTACAGGTTCAGCCACCTAGAGTTAGCAGGAACTGGCCATCAAACAATTGGTCCTTTACAGTGTCAGACAGGCCACAGAGGCAGATACAGACGCCCAAGAGGCAGAACTCAGCCCCAAGGCTCATACAGACCTAAACAATGGGGTGCTTCGGCCCCCAAAGGCAGAGAAGACAAATCACAACCTTATAGGAAACAGTCCCAATGACTTCCCTCTGCTAATGCCAAGCACTTACCTCTTGGCAGCACTCTTAGGGGGGAAACTAGCACCTTTCTCACAAAATTGGCACGAGATCACCCAGGACAAATGGGTACTGAATATTGTTTCTCAGGGTTACAGGTTCCATTTTCACACCCTACCAAGGTCAAAAGGTATGCCAGACCTGCCACAATCAATGGGCAGAGGCACAAAAACAAATTTCTGCTCTCATGGACATGAGAGCTATTCAAAAAGTACCACAGCAAGAACAGGGGCAAGGATTTTACTCAAGACTTTATTTGGTACCCAGAAAGGACAAAGCCTGGAGACCAATACTGGACCTGTCAATTCTAAATACTTTCCTGGATGTTCCGAAATTCAAAATGTTGACACTGCAGCAACTTCTACCCATGCTGGGCAAGAAGGCTTGGCTAGTTACTTTGGACCTCAGAGGCATACCTGCATGTCCCAATCAGACAATCTTGCAGAAGATACCTCAGATTCATAGCTGGCTCAATGCATTACCAATTCTCTGCACTGCCCTTTGGCTTATCTACTGTGCCCAGGGTCTTCACAAAATGCCTGGCACCAGTAATTGCATTTTTCAGACAAAAAGGAATTCGAATATATCCCTACTTGGATGACTGCCTTATTCAAGCAGAGAGCAAGGACATTCTACTACAGCAGGGGTGGGCAAACTTTTTGATTTGTGGGCCACATTGAGTTCTAACATTTGACAAAGGGGCCGGAACAGGAGCAGATAGATGGCATGCTTTGAAAACATCACCCCATTGGGGGAAAAATACACATCTTGGGATATGGAGAAAACATGTGCTTTAATTTGCAATGAAAATGAAGAAAAGCATTACAATAAAATCTCTGACTTCGAAATGAGTCTTTAAACACTGAAAATCAAATAAATGACCATTTTATTTTAAAGCACTGAAAGTTCTGTTATCCTTCAGGATATCACCATCACTCTCCTCCTGACTGTCTTTTTTTTCAAAAATGGTAGGAGATGTCCGCCGTGATAAACTGATTTTCTCAAATTTGTCTTTGGTCTCCGGGCACAAAATACCTGCTGTCTCTACCATACATTCTTTTAAAAACTTGCCCTCAGACAGTGGTTTGCTGGCCTTTGCTATTTTGAATGAAAGCATAAAACTGGCCTTGGTACTTGACTCTTGAATGGCAGTTTGACAGTGAAAAAAACTTTGCTGAGCCTTCAAATTAGCTGCCACCTTCTCAGCAGCAGCTTCCCGTTCTTTTGTTGAGAGCTTGCTAGCATAATTAGCGTGCTTTGTGGCAAAGTGAGGCTAATATTATACTCTTTAAAACCGCCACAGTTTCTTGGCATATCAGGCAAACAGCAGATGATCGGTGTTCAGTGAAAAAATATTTAGTTGTCCACTCCTTATTGAACACTCGACATTCTCTGTCCACTTTCCTTTTCTTGGGTCCGCTCATCTTCATAGAGGGGCGGTGGGTCAAAGGGTAAAGTGCAAACGTGGAGTAATAGGCCTACGCTTCACCTCAACAAAGCCAATATATCTAGAGTGCGCCATCTAGTGAGGAAACATCAGAATTGCAGGGGAAATAAAACATTAACAAGGTTAATTTATTAAATTTTTTCAAGTTTGGCGGGCCGAATCAAAACGTTTAACGGGCCGCATGTGGCCCCCGGGCCGTAGTTTGCCCATGCCTGTACTACAGCATCTGGCGTTTGTAAAAAGATCCAACGAAAACAAAAAAAACTCCGCACTGTTTAAAAATACAAAACTGTTCCGCTTAGGCAAAAAACAACTCGCCGCTCTTTATTAAAACTTTAAACGTTAAATATCAAACGTTTTTCGTTTAAAACAATGTTTAAACTTCTTCAGAAATTGGCAAACATCAGCATACTTTAAAGCATTTGCTTATATAAGAAGCAATTAATGGGTGCGAAGTTTAAACATTGTTTTAAACGAAAAACGTTTGATATATTTTAACGTTTAAAGTTTTAATAAAGAGCGGTGAGTTGTTTTTTGCCTAAGCGGAACAGTTTTGTGTTTGTAAAAAGACTACTAAGTTGCCTAGGGTACACAGTAGACGAAAATAAATCAAAACTAGTGCCCTCTCGAGATAATATTCCTGGGTGCAAGCTTAAATACAACTGCCCAGATGGCTTATCTCACTCCAGACAAGCAAAGACAACTAACTCATTACTTTCAAATAATGGCAACCAAGACCCAGCTACCTGCAAGAAAAATTCTGCAGGCTTTGGGCTTCATGGCATCCTGCATCCTGCTAATTCCATATGCAAGACTGCATATGAGGAAGCTACAATGGTATCTAAAAAGTGTTTGGACTCAACATTGCCACAGCCTGGAAACAATAATAACCCTTGTTCCCTACCTGCAACAGGAGTTTCGATGGTGGGCACTGGCTTGTCACCACAACAAGGGACAACCTTTCACTTTACCCACAGCCAGGCAAACACGAACAACAGATGCATCGGATTATGCCTGGGGGGCACACATGGCAGGAAAATGTATTCAGGGCACGTGGCCCACGAACCAAATGCATCTTCACATCAATCAAAAAGAGATGTTAGCTGTACAGAATGCCCTGACAGCCTTCAAGGATCTGCTATATCCAGGACAACTATTGCTAAAGACGGACAATACTATAGTTATGTGGTACATAAGCAAGGGGGCACACATTCCTACCCC
Source organism: Protopterus annectens (assembly GCF_019279795.1). Taxonomy (NCBI): domain Eukaryota; kingdom Metazoa; phylum Chordata; order Ceratodontiformes; family Protopteridae; genus Protopterus; species Protopterus annectens. The sequence continues at coordinate 1,208,174,771 of NC_056743.1, forward strand.
CTCTGCAGGCAAGCCATGACTTTGTGGAACACAGCATTGACCTATCAAAGCATCTGCAGGCACAATTCCTGCCAGGAAAAAAAAATACTCTGGCAGACGAACTAAGCAGAAACCTCATGGACCCCCACGAGTGGAAACTAAATCCACAGGTCTTCAGCATGATAACAAGGAAATGGGTATGCCCAGACATGGATCTTTTTGCCTCCCCTCATAACTGCCAACTACAGAGATTTGCACAAGGACTTATCATCCACAAGCATGGAAAGTAGATGCTCTATAATTCAGCTGGAAAACCCTAACAGTTTATGCCTTTCCACCACTGCCTCTCCTTCCCAAGGTACTCCTAAAAGTCAGACGAGAAGCCAAAAATGATTCTGATTGCCCCAGACTGGCCACACCAGCACTGGTACCCAATCCTAAAGAGCTTGTTTTAAGGCCCAGCCTGGACTTTACCTCAAATTCCTCATCTTCTGACTCAACAAAACAATCAGATCCTGCACAGCCAACTCAGAACCTTAAATCTGGCTGCATGGCAGATAATATAGCCACTCAGAACACATCTCTCTCTAAAGCTGTTATGGATGTCATTTTGGAAGCCAGAAGGCCCAGCACAAGGAAATCTTATGCAGAAAAATGGAAGAGAGTCTGTGCTTGGAATCAGGCACAAGGACTTGAACCACTTGTTCCAAATATTCCTCAGATTTTACAATACCTAACTGAGATGCTGGACAAAGGCCTATCCTTGTCATCAATTAAGATCCATGCCTCTGCCATTTTGGCTCATTACAATACGGAACCTCCTATTTTCTCTCATCCACTGCTAAGACAGTACCTCAGAGGGGCAAAAAACATAAGACCCTCAAGGAGAGCACTGATACCTACATGGGACCTCAACTTTGTCTTAGAAAAGCTCACACTGCCTCCTTTTGAGCCAGCCAGTACAGCTGATATAAAATTCTTATCATAGAAAACTGCTCTGCTCCTAGCAATAACTTCAGCAAGAAGAGTCTGAGTTACAGGCATTAATGGCAGTGGAACCTTTTATGATTTTTTATCCGGACAGGGTTTCTCTAAGGACAAACCAAACTTTTATGCCAAAGGTAGTATCCAGTGTGGCTCTTAACCAAACCATTCATTTGCTAACATTTTATCCAAATCCCCAGAATAAAGGGGAGAGACTTCTGCTCTCTTTGGACATGCACAGGCAGCTATGCTTCTACTTGGAAAAAACAAAAGCTTTCAGAAAAACTGAGCAACTGTTTGTAGCATATGCTGCAGGATCACAAGGAAAGGCTATCTCAAAGCAGACTATTTCAAAATGGATAGGACACTGTATTAGTTTCTGCTATGCACAGCATGACAAGTCAGTGCCTAAGAATATTAGGCCACATTCTACCAGGGCAGCAGCCACTTAAGCATCCTTTCTCATAGGAGTACCAACCAAGGAAATTTTGGAGGCTGCAACTTGGAGTTCTGTGCACACTTTTACCAAGCATTATCACTTACCTCTTTACTCTAAATCCAGAGCAGGCTTTGCCACTGCAGTTCTGCAGGGCCTCGTAGCCACTCCTAATCCTATTTAGACCCAGCCGTCCTACCTCAGCTGTGGGATTCAACCCAAGTGTAATGACTGCAACAATGAAACACGATGAACATAGTACAGTTGTGTACCTACCATAAATGTAGATGTTAGAGTGTATTCACTGTTGCAGTCCAGGTTACACCCCCCCACCCCCCTTTCTTTGCTGGGACTTATCTATACTTCTCTATCCTATACAACCTATGTGGTGTATTTGCTTGTAGATGAAGGTATTGTTTTTATTTTTCTGTATGATTTTATAAGCAATATGTATTCCCTACCTTCTTGGGGGCACCTGACATCTGGGGCAAGAAAAACTGTAGAAAATGGCCTCTGCTGCATCTTGTATACCTCTGGTGCACTGACGTCAGGGAAGAGGCGACAGCAACAGACGCCGGACCAGGATTTTGGAATTCAGGCTGACTGCGGGTAGCCTGCCAGCAGGATAACCCAAGTGTAATGACTGCAACAGTGAATACACTCTAACATCTACATTTATGGTAGGTACACAACTGTACTTTCTAGGTACCAGGCTCAAGACTCATACAGGTCAAAGCAATGGGGCTCATCCACCTCCAAATCTGGAGGAGAAAAAGTGCAAACCTACAGAAAGCAATCCCAATGACTTCCCTCTGCCTACACCAAGCACTTAGCTTTTGGCAGCACCCATAGGGGGAAAAATAGCACTTTTTGCTCAAAATTGGCAGTTAATAACCCAGGACAAGTGGGTAATGAACATGGTATCACAGGGATACAGATTCCATTTCCACACTCTGCCAATGGCAAATGGTTGGCCAGACCTGCCAAAAAAAAAACAATGGGCAGAGGCACAGAAACAGGTTACGTCCCTCATGGATATGGGGGCCATTCAGACAATATCAGAACGGGAAAAAGGACAAGGTTTTTACTCGACTGTTCTTGGTACCCAGAAAGGACAAGGCCTGGCGGCCAATACTGGATTTATCGATTTTGAACACATACCTGGACATTCCAAAATTCAAAATGCTCACTTTGCAACAGCTTCTGCCCATGCTGGGCAAGAATGCTTGGCTGGTGACTTTAGACTTAAGAGGCATACCTGCATGTCCCAATAAGACAGTCGTGCAGCAGATACCTCATAATCAAGGCTGGCTTAATGCATTACCAATTCTCTGCACTGCCCTTTGGCTTATCTGCTGCGCCCAGGGTCTTTACAAAGTGCCTGGCACCAGTAATTGCATTTTGCAGACAAAGTATTCAAATATATCCTTACTTGGACGACTGTCTCATATTAGCAGAGAACAAGGACACTCTTCTGTGACACCTGGCATTTGTGAAAGGCTTCTAGCATGCCTACGGTACACAATAAACGAAAAGAAATCACAACTGGTACCCTCTCAAAAGATAACATTCCTGGGTGCAAACTTACATACAGCTGCCCAGATGGCTTACCTTACGCCAGACAAACAAAGGCAACTGACTACTTACTTCAAGCTGATGGCAATAAAAACCCAGTCTTCTGCAAGAGAAATTCTGCAGGCTCTGGGCTTCATGGCATCCTGCATCCTGCTAATTCCATATGGAAGACTGCATATGAGGAAACTTCAGTGATACCTAAAAAGTTTATGGAGTCAACATTCGCACAGTGTGGAAACAATGATTCCTCTCATCCCCTGCCTGCAACAGGAGTTTCTATGGTGGGCAAATGCCTGTCACCAAAACATGGGATGGCCCTACACTATACCCCCTGCCAGCCAAACCTTAACAGATGCTTCAGATTATGCCTGGGGGGCCCAAATGGCAGGAAGATGCATTCAGGGCATATGGGCACCAAATCAAATGCATCTGCATATCGACCAGAAAGAGATGATAGCTGTTCAAAATGCCCTAACAGCCTTCAAGGACTTACTTCATCCAGGATGGCTACTGATAGATGGACAACACCACAGCCATGTGGTATATAAACAAGCAAGGGGGCACACACATACCCCCTTTGCAGATTAGCCATGACACTGTGGACACAGCTTTGACCTCCCAAATAAATCTTCAAGCTCACTTCCTGCCTGGAAAATGGAACACTCTGGGAGACTATTTAAGCAGAAACCTTATGGACCCTCACGAGTGGAAACTAAATCCACAAGTATTCCGCATGATAACAGAGAAATGGGGGACCCCAGACATAGATCTATTTGCCTCTCCTCAAAATTATCAATTGAAAAGATTTTGCACAAGGACTTATCACAGACGAGCATGGAAGGTGGACGCCCTTTCCTTCTGTTGGGAAAACCTGTCCATTTACACCTTTCCTCCTCTGCCTCTTCTACCCAAGGTCCTTCTAAAAGTCAGACGAGAAGCCAAAGATTATATTAATTGCCCTGGACTGGCCCTGCCAATACTGGTACCCAGTCCTAAGGAACTTGGCTCATTACCCAGCTTGCACCTTGCCTCAAAGACCACAGTTACTGTCCCAGCAAACCAGTCAGATCCTGCACAATCAGCTACAGACTCTGAACCTGGCAGCATGGCTAATCATGTAATCATGCGAACGACACCTCTCAGTAAAGCTGTGATGGATGTCATTTTGGAAGCCAGAAGGCCTAGTACTAGAAAATCTTATGCTGACAAATGGAAGAGATTCTGTGCTTGGAATCGAGCACAAGGAACTGATACAGCAGAACCACATATTCCTCAGATATTACAATAATTAACTGAGATGCTTGACAAAGGCCTATCTTTCTCATCAATCAAAATCCATGCCTCTGCCATTTCGACTCATTACAATACAGAGCCACCAATCTCTTATTTACTAAAGCAGTATCTTAGAGGAGCCAAAAACCCAAGGCCCCTTAAAAGATCACCATTACCTGCATGGGACCTCAATTATGTGTTGGAAAAGCTCACCCTGCCTCCATTTGAACCAGCCGCTACCGCTGATATAAAGTTCTTATCATGGAAGACAGCTCTGCTACTAGCAATTACTTCAGCAAGAAGGGTTTCAGAGCTACAGGCCCTCATGGTTGTAGAGCCTTTTATAATTTTTTACCCAGACAAGGTTTCTCTGAGGACAAATCCTACTTTTATGCCTAAGGTGGTTTCCAGTGTGGCTCTTAATGAAACAGTTCATCTGCCAACTTTTTATCCAAATCCGCAGAACAAGGGGAGATAATTCTGCATTCCTTGGACATACACAGACAGCTAAGATTCTACTTGAGCAGGACAAAAGCTCTAAGAAAAACTGAGCAATTACTAGTGTCATATGCTGCGGGATCAGAAGGAAAGGCTATCTCAAAGCAGACAATTTCAAAGTGGATAAACCACTGCATCCATTTCTGCTACTTACACCATGGTAAACCTGTGCCCAAGGGCATTAGGTCTCATTCCACCAGAGCTGCAGCTACTTCGGCAGCATTTCTCAGAGGAGTACCAACCAAAGACATCCTAGGGACTGCTACTTGGAGTTCTGTTCACACCTTTACAAAGCAGTACCATTTGCCTCTCTACTCTAAGTCCAGGGCTGGCTTTGCCACTGCAGTCCTGCAGGGCCTTATAGCCGCACCTAATGCTGTTTAGCTCCAGCCTCCCAACCATAGCTTTGGGATTCTACCCAAATGTACTGACTGCAACAGTGAAACACGACGAACATCATACAGTTGTGTACACTTGCCATAAATGTAGATGTTAGAGTGTTTTCACTGTTGCAGTCCAGGTTACCCTCCCGCCATCCCCCTGTCAGTCTACAGCTTATCTTTCCTTCTCTATCTTGTACAACCTATGTGGTGTATTTGCTTGTAGATGAAGGTAAAGTTTATATTAATGCATGTATACAGATATTTATATGTAATATTGCTACCTTTTTGGGGGCACCTGACATGGGGGGCAAGAAAAACTAAAGAAAAATGCGTTTGCTGCATGTCTTATACACCTGACGACCTGATGTCATGGAAGAGAAGACTGCAACCGACGCAGGACCCAAGACTTTGGAATTCAGGCCGACTAAGGGCAACCTGCCAGCAGATTACCAAATGTAATGACTGCAACAGTGAATACACTCGAACATCTAAATTTATGTTGTGTACACAACTGTACTTTTCAGCTGTAGCGTTTGTTTTATCTTCATTTAATTTTATATCATGAAAAATTTAGAAACTGTCTCAAAATGTTCCACAACACTGATTATGACCTTTTCGTTTTTGTTGCATAGAAACGTATTGACTGCAAATAAAGCCAGCTTTTCTTGATTACTATACCAATTATATCCTTGAATTTCTGGGTCCCTTATTTTCTTTGCCAATGGCTCTAAGTGTAATGCAAATAACGAAAGGGCAAAAGGACACTCCTTTGTGGTTTCTCTTATCAGATGTAACGTACACAAGAGGAACCCTCCCACTTTAATTTCTACTTCCAGTCCCTTGTACATCTTCCTGACTATCCTTACTGTATTGGGGAATGCAGATGCTTCCATTGCCTTACTTATAAAATCTCAGTTTAATCTGTTTAATACTTTCTCTGCAAGGCTCTCTTCAAAGTTCCAGAGAGCACCCCTGCAATACCAGGCTACAACTCTTACCACACTTTTCGGCCACCAAACTAGGACCAAAACACTAAAGGTGGAGGAGTGTCCATATTCCCCAAGGATAATTCACAACACCAGGCTAGTTGCCCAACACAATGTGTCTGAATTTCTCCAGGTGCAACTAACACTAGGTAAGACTGCAATCTAAATTGTAGCTTGCTACAGATCCCCCACCATGCCCCAAGATTCTCACTACACCTTTCAAAACATACTGGAAAATATTAAGAAACAATCAAACATCCTAATACTGGGCGATTTCAACTACCCTGCCATTAACTGGGAAAACTACTCGTGTACCGACACCTTTGCCCAACAGTTCATGGAATTCATAAATTCCAATGCCCTGGATCAAGTAATCCTTAGTCCCACCAGGGGCTCCAGTATCCTAGACCTGGTAATTGCCAACATGGGAAATCGATGCTCCACACCTATGGTCACCTCCTCGTTGGTCAGGAGTGACCATAAGCTAATCACCCTTGACATCCACATCCCACCCCCACCCTCCAGTACGGAAACCTCTGTAAAAAAAAAAAAAAAAACTTCTCCAAAGCCAACTTTTCATGCTACTCGAGTCAGAAGTGACAAACTTCATGACACCCATGCAGACGGGAACTGAAAGTTCAACTGCTGAATCCTACACTAAGGCAATGTATGAGCACATCCACTCGTACATGAATCGTGCCATTCCCCAATAGAACCAAGACGCTCTCCTCCAAAAAAAAAAAAAAAAAAAAAAAAAAAGCCAATCTGGTGGTCCCTTGCCATAAACAAACTTTGCAACAAAAGGAAGAAACTGTTGTAGAAAAGAGGAAAATCCCAGGATGCAAAAAGCTCCCTTACCAGCCTCTGTAAGAAGCTGAGATCTCTCATAAAATCCTCCAAAGCTAGTTACGAAAATAAAATTGCCAAATATTCCAAAGACAACCACAAGGCATACTATAGCTATGTCAAGAATCTAAATGGCAATGCTCAGATCTGCTGAGCTGCAACAGAATGGCATTAAATATACTGATCCCAAGGATATTGCCAATATCCTGGCAGATCAATTCAGTGCAAACTTCACCCCCCCCCCCTCTCACTCCCTAAAGGGCTCATCTCAATACCGAAAGATTGCCAAATTCCGGTAATGGCCACACAGATAAAAAAATGCACTCTCCAAAGCTAAAAATACAGCATCCATGGGACCAGACATCCCAGGCTGTGTACTACATGAACTACAAAATAAACTGGCACCTCACCTAAGTGTCATGTTCAATCATAGCCTCACCCCAGGCTTCGTGCCCACTGAGTGGCACACAGCTACAGTTATCCCACTCCACAAGGGGGGATCCACCTTGGATCCTGGGAACTACCGCCCTCATCAGTCTGACGAACCTGATCTGCAAGGCCATGGAATGTATCATCATGGAACTTATAAACAAAGACACTGGCAGCCTTCATGAATCCAAACTGCGTGGGGTCCAGTGCTTGAAGGGCCGATCTTGTCTCCTGAACCTGATTGACTTCTTCAAATCAAGTCTCCAGAGCCGTGGACAAGGATAAGGCGATCCACACAGCCTATCTGAACCTCGCAAAGCCTTTGACACTGTCCCCCACTCTGGAATCATAGATAAACTTACTAAGCTGGGCATTAATCCCTACATCACTTGATGGGTTGCCAACTGGCTTACTGACAGAACCCACACTGTAAAAGTAGCCGACTCCAAATCCAGCTCCAGACAAGTGGAGAACCTCAGGGTTCAGTCCTAGAACTGCTCTTGTTTGGCATCTACTTCTCTGACGTACAGGCCAACACTAAGGGACTCTGGCTAACAAAGTTCACAGATGATTGCAAACTGGGAGCCATTATTGAATCTCCAAATGATGTGGATATTCTACAAAAGGACCTTACAGAAACAGATGCTTGGTGCCAGAGCCATGGGCTCTACCTTACTGCCAAGAAGTATATGTTTATCCCCTTTGGGAAATAACATGTACCCGTGAATTTACCACATAGGTGGCAGTACACTAAACACAAAGTGTGATAAGAGACTTAAGGACACAGGTGGACAGTGGTCTCACCTTTGATACCCCCACATCGCCACAAGAGTCTGAAAATCCTATGTGGCACACCTAATCACGAAGGGCTTTTCATCCAGAAAAAAGGAGGTCATTGTCCCGCTGTTCTCATCTCTCATTAGACCCATTATAGAATACAATGCCCTGTTTGGTATGTACCTCTCAAAACATCTGCAACAACTGGAAAAGCCACAGAAATACCTCACTAAAGGAATCACAGGCAGATGCCCTATGCTGACCATCTAAAAAAAAAAAAAACAAAAAAACACTCCACCTGTTCTCTGTCGCATATAGTCTACTCAGAGGCTATCTCTGCTTAACATACAAGGCCATGTCAAACCCAGAGCTGTTGAACATGCTACACTTAAAGAAATCCCAGTCCTTCAGAGAGACACGCTCCAGGGATCTAAACCTTGTCATCACAATGAACAAAACATGGTGGAGGGATAGATTCCTGACCCAGAGACTCCCCAGACTCTGGAATAAGACTGCCTATACATGTCAAGCAGAGCGTCTCTTTAGCCCTCTTCAAAAGGAACTTTGATGTTTGGATGGGAGTTAGGAAATTCACCCCCAGGGATCACGTCAGTAGCCCTGCTAGACAGGGGTCCAGAGAAGTAAATACTGTGGGTAGAAATAGCCAGGGAATTGTTATGGCTAGGCTTGTATAGGCCTTAGGGCCGATAGCCTAGTACCAACCTATGAACCTATAAGACTTGGCAACAACAGCATTATTTTCTTAAATTCTGTTTCCCTCTAAATCATCTTTGTTCTCTTAATGTTGTAAAATGTTTGTCTCCCCTCCACAAAAAAGTATTGAGCTGTATTTATTAGTTTTGGCAATACCTTTGCCATTTTTAGCAAATATTGACAAAACGTTTTGTACTTCTGTTTTAAATCTGAAGCAGGACTGTATGAATCGGGTCCTGATGGGTCTTTAAATTAGGTATTACAGCCACTACAGCTTTCTTACGGGATATTGGTGTTTTCCCTCCTTTTAAGATGCTGTTAAACAAAACCTTCCAGATCTTTATCACTTTTTTCCCTTCTTAATTCCAAACTTCCCCAGGAATACCATATCTTTCTGCTGATTGTTTTTATACGACTGTTTTCATCTCATCCTGTCTTAACTGTTAGTTGTTGAGCTTCATGTGATGGTCCCTACTTCGGGCCGGTAGTCATGGAGCCTCAATCCTCACCACTGGCACTTGTGAGGGACAAGCCACTAAGAGCAAAAATGGATGCATAAAGTATTTTCAGGTGCAGCTGTCTGCACCAAGCGCAGTTTCCTTTAAGAGCAGACGGGGAGCACACCCCAGGCCTTTGACTGGACTCTTCCCCCCCCCCCTCCCCCTCCATGCCCCAAACAAGACTCCACACTGACCACTTTTGGAGATCTGTGTCCCTTTTCCAAGTACCTGACACACACTCTTGGATATTTGGTCTTCACACACCTGGGAAAGGCTGGCACAGATTTACCAGCTGTGTCCCTTTCTGCCCAGGCTATAGTGTGATTACGCTGCCAGCAGTCAGCTAGCTGCTCTAAGGCTCTTACAAGGGTGCCTGATTTATACTGAGTAAATTTAATACTGATACAAATGGTGGTGTTTGACCAATGCTGCAAGGCTTTCAGGAGCAGCCACAGTGTCACTAAAATAAGTACTCAAGATGTTAAAGGTGTTCTCTAAAAGACCAGCCACAATGGAAGGTATAGAAATATTTAATAGTAAATAATGAAATAGAAAACATGAGTACTGAATAGCTAGTTAAAATACACACCAGAGTTTCAGTCGTAGGAGATATAAAAAATAACGCAGGTGGATAGATTTGCACAGATGCAGAAAAAACAATACTTAACTAATCTCACTATATTTTAGTGATGGACTAAAGATTTACTGTTCTCTAGTTAAGTTAATACAGCAAGGCAAGATGAGGTGTGTGGTTGTGTGCAATATCTGAGAGATTTTTTTCTGTCAAGTTCCGAAAAACTGTTGCTGAGAGAGTTCCGTCTAAATAATTTTCTTCATAACCATGTCTTTCTTTTATTTCTACACTGTTTTAAAACTCTGCTTTCATTTTATTCCACTCGCTAGCTAACTTCTGAAGACGTTTTTATTTTCCCTAATAACACTTGAATAATTTCCATAACTAATTTCTTAAGTTTCCTGCTAACAAGTAGGTGGGGAAGCACCATTGTCTCATATTTACTTTATTACCTTTCAATTTTCTTGGCTGCTTTTGGCACATGATCAGAAATAGTTATTGGATGCGTGTTGAATCTTTCAATTAAATGCTTAAGTTCCTGTAATATATAATTTCTGTGTTGTCTAGCCCAGTTATTTTACCTTTGGGAATAATTTAGAAGTTCTTAGTTCCTACTACTGAATTCACATCTTCCATTCCAACTATTTTCATAATTTTTTTCAGAAATTTCATTTCTAAAATAAATGTAATTGTATTTTATTTATAGAAATCTACCTTTTTAAATTTTATATTCTAGGTCTCCCAGATACAGCCTAACTATTGCAAATCAAGTTCCAACCCCCACCTTTAAGTAATACTCCCTGCTAAAAGCAGATTTTCTCCCAATTTTTTCTTAATCTCCATAATAGTTTTAGATGGAATATGAATACATGCCAGGGTAATCCTTCCTTGCTAGTAGCCCTTGGTACCAAAAATCTACCATTGTTTTTCTTCTTTCTACCACTAAGCAGTTAGTATTAGTCCTCCCCATTTCCTTTGTCCCTGATATTTTGCTGAATATCCATTCTGTAAACCTTTCTTTATCAAATTCACATGCACATTTCTTTGTAGTATTGCTGTTAAAACTCTCTGTTTCTTAATGTAATTCAATATTCATATCTTTTTGATCGGGTACAAACCTTTGATACTGTTCCTTTTCAATGTAATATGGATAGTGTAACCATTATGTTAAGTTATTAATCCCACCTGTTTTATATGGCAGCTTTTTTCCAGTCTTTAACATGAAAACACTAATGTTTGGCATTTTGATCCTTTGTACAGTTTGTCATCTCAATTTGAACCTGATTCTCATTTTGCAAGACTTTGTTGTAATGAAAACCCTTGAAGACACGCCCCCCAGAACACTCCCATAGCCCATTAACTTAAAGCAAACGCACAAAACAGTGCATGCCTTCAAATGATGTTTAACCATCCTGATAGGAACAGTTGTCCTAAATTGACATCTGTACTCACAGGCATTACCCAGCTTAAAATTAAGGATGTTCATTGTGTTTCACTGTTTCAGTCATTACACTTGGGTTATCCTGCTGGCAGGCTACCCACGGTCGGCTTGAATTCCAAAGTCCTGGTCCGGCGTCTGTTGCTGTCACCTCTTCCCTGACGTCAGTGTGCCAGGGGTATAAAAGATGCAGCAGACGCCATTTTCTTCAGTCTTTCTTGCCGCGCGGTGCCCGAAGCAAAAGCAGTTCGCAAGTGCCGGTTGGCCGACTCCTGAGATTTTCGAAATCTAATTTCAGATCCGAAGTCTTCATTAAAGCTAAGTACCCCATTGGGGAAACTTTTTTCTTGCTCCAGACTGATGTCAGAAAAAGTTAACGGTTGTATTTCTTGTGGGAAGCAAATACCTCATAAGGATTTTCCCTTACTGTATTCCTTGCCTAGGCCCTGACCACAACATTGCTTGTCTGTTTTGTGCTAGATTTAACCAACCCACTATAAAGCGTCTGTACGATTTTGCCTTTCATTACTTCGGCCGAAGATTCAATTATACAGTGCCATCGGAACAACCGACGACTGGAGTTTCTAAAAAGCGCAAGGATAAAGACAAAAACTGGCATCCGAGGTACAAAACAGATGATGAGGCTTCCGCTAAGCTAGTCGTCTGTTTGCCGGTTCTCAGTGAGGTGCTTTCGCAGCCCCTGACGCCCGCTACCTCAGAGCCACAGGCCGCTTCCGACTCCTACATGGAGCCGACTGGGCCTATTGGATCCTCAAACTATTCCCTCAGATGGGTCCGGAGCCGCTGTGCAGGCATCGGCTTTTGAGGGTGTTTTCAGACCAACTCAGTTGTATGTAAAGCCATCTTCAGCTTCTAAACCAAAGACTAAAGCAGCTCTAAGGACAAAGAAACAAGTACAGTATTCTCCAGGACAGGCTTCCATGCCTAAAAAAATCCTCAAAATGGCCGAAGACCTTATTACATTGATCAGGGATTACCATCCCCCTCCTGATAAGAGGCCTAGGCAAAAGACAGAATATGAATCTTCAGATCAGGTTTCCATTTCCTCTGATTCCTCCTCTGATCAGGAATACTCTTCCTCCCTATGAGGATTCTGATGCTGAAGAATCTATTCCTTCAGCTTCTCCTCCTGAAGGTTTCTCCTTTAGGGAAACCCTGCATACCATGAGGGAGCACTTTCATTGGGAGAGCCAGGATTACTCGGACTCTAAGAAAAGGCTCAGAGATTTTCTTTTACTTCCTCAGCACAGGCCCCTTGCTATTCCCCCTGTTCTGGACATTGTAGATGATGATTTTTTGGAGTCCGGCCTGTCTCCAGACTCTATACCCCCTGCACCGGTTAAGCCAGACAGATATTACAGGGTCCCAGATTCCCGTAACTTTTTATATAAAAACCCTGCTGCTGACCCAGATACCATATCTCAGGGTCCTAAGGGTATCAAAGCTTCCACTGCTAAAAACCCTGTCCCTTCTGATAGAGATTCAAGAGCACTGGACAGATGGGAGAAAATGTTTACACTTCTGCTACTTTGGCTGTGAGGGCCTTAAATTGTCAATTTCATATGCTTAAATATCAGCAATACTTAATGCCCCTATTAAAATAGAAAATGTTGTCTAACTCTGAATGTCCAGAAAACAAGGAAGTGCAGGATTTATTGCATGCAGCTGAACAAGTGGGAAAACATACTTTGCAATGTGGTTTTGATTCTTTGGAGGCCTCTTGCAGGGCCGCTGTAACGGGTTCTGTGATTAGGATGCATGCTTGGTTAAAGGAACAGAATCTGCCTGATCATGTTAAACTAAAATAATTAGATGCTCCATTACAGCATGACACTTTGTTTGGTGTTAAGGCAGAAGAGGTGTTGAAGCAAATGGAGGATAAAGCCAAATCTATACACAGTTAAGGATTTCTTACAGATACAGCCACCCAGATTTAGCAGGAACTAGCCTTCAAAAAATTGGTCCGTTCCAGTGTCAGGCCACAAAGAGGCAGATACAGACGCCCTAGAGGCAGATCCCAGCCCCAATGCTCATACAGACCTAAACAATGGGGTGCGTCTACCTCCAAAAGTGGAGAAGACAAATCTCAACCCTATAGGAAACAGTCCCAATGACTTTCGTCTACCAGTACCAAGCACTTAACTTTTGGATGCTCCCTTAGGGGGAAAACTAGCACTTTTTTCACAAAACTGGCACATGATCACCCAGGACAAATGGGACTTGAATATAGTGTCTCTGGGCTACAGGTTCCAGTTTCACACCCTGCCAAAGGCAAGAGGCATGCCAGACCTGCCACACAATCAATGGGCAGAGGCACAAAAAACAAGTTTCATCCCTCATGGACATGGGGGCCATTCAGTGAGTACCACTACAGGAGCAGGGTCAAGGATTTTACTCACTACTTTTCTTGGTGCCCAGAAAGGACAAAGCCTGGAGACCAATACTGGACCTGTCTATTCTAAACCCTTTTCTGGACGTTCCAAAATTCAAAATGTTGACTCTGCAGCAACTTCTCCCCATGCTGGGCAAGAAGGCTTAGCTTGTAACTTTGGACGTAAAAGAGGCATACCTGCATGTCCCAATCGGACAATCTTGCAGAAGATACCTCCGATTCATAGCTGGCTCCATGCACTACCAATTCTCTGCACTGCCCTTTGGCTTATCTTCTGCACCCAGGGTCTTCACAAAATGCTTGCACCAGTAATTGCATTTTGCAGACAGAGGAATTCAAATATATCCCTACTTGGATGACTGCCTTATTCAAGTAGAGAACAAGGACATTTTACTAAATCATCTGGCGTTTGTAAAAAGATTGCTAATTTGCCTAGGGTACACAGTAAACGAAAAGAAATCAAAGCTAATACCCTCACAAGAGATAATATTCCTGGGTGCAAGCTTAAATACAACTGCCCAGATGGCTTATCTCACGCCAGACAAACAAAGGCAACTGACTTCTTACTACGAGATGTTTGCAACAAAAACCCAGTTATCTGCAAGAAAAATTCTGCAGGCTTTGGGCTTCATGGCATCCTGCATTCTGTTAATTCCATGTGCAAGACTGCATATGAGGAAGCTACAATGGTATCTAAAAAGTGTTTGGACTCAGCATTGCCACAGCCTGGAAAAATTAATTTAACTCATTCCCTGCCTGCAACAGGAGTTTCAATGGTGGGCACAAGGCCTGGCACCACAGCAAGGGACAGCCTTTCACCTTAACCACTGCCAGGCAGACAATAACATGCATCAGATTATGCCTGGGAGGCCCACATGGCAGGAAAATGTATTCAGGGCACTTGGCCAACAAGCCAAATGCATCTTCATAAATCTAAAAGAAATGCTGGCTGTCCAAAATGCACTGACAGCTTTCAAGGATCTGCTTCATCCAGGACAACTGCTGATAAAGACTGACAATGCTACAGTCATGTGGCACATAAACAAGCAGGGAGGCACACATTCCTATCCCCTCTGCAGACGAGCCATGATTTTGTGAAACACAGCACTGACTTATCAAGTACACCTGCAAGCACAATTCCTACCAGGAAAGACAAATACTCTGGCAGATGAACTAAGCAGAAACCTCATAGATCCTCACGAGTGGAAACTAGATCCACACATCTTCAGCATAACAACAGGGACATGGGGATGCCCAGAGATAGATCTTTTTGCTTCCCCTCACAACTGCCAACTACAGAGATTCTGCACAAGGACTCATCACAAGCTAGCATGGAAAGTGGATGCTGTATCTTTCAGCTGGAAAAACCTTTCAGTATATGCCTTTCCTCCACTACCTCTCCTCCCCAAAGTACTCCTAAAGGTCAGACAAGAGAAGCCAAAAATGATTCTGATTGCCCCAAACTAGCCATGCCAGCACTGGTACCCAATTCTAAAGAGCTTGTCTCAAGGCCCAGCCTGGACATTGCCTCAAATTCCTCTTTACTGACCCAACAGAACAATCTGATACTGCACAGCTAACTCAAAACCTTAAATCTGGCTGCATGGCGGATAATGTATCCGTTCAGAACACACCTCTCTCCAAAGCAGTTATGGATGTTATTCTGGAGGCACAGCACCAGAAAATCATATGCAGAAAAGTGGAAGAGATTCTGTGCTTGGAACCAGGCACGAGAAATTGACATGCTTGTACCAAATATTCCTCGAATTTTACAATACCTAATTGAGATGTTGGACAAAGGCCTATCCTTTTCATCTATTAAAATTCATGCCTCTGCCATTTCAGCCCATTACAATACGGACCCACCTATCTTTTCACATCCACTACTAAGGCAGTACCTCAGAGGGGCCAAAAACATAATACCCCCAAGAAGAGCACCAATACCTGCATGGGACCTCAATTTTGTCTTGGAAAAACTCACACTGCCTCCTTTTGAGCCAGCCAATACAGCCGAGATAAAATTCTTATCATGGAAAACAGCTCTGCTCTTAGCAATAACTTCAGCAAGGAGAGTCTCAGAGTTACAGGCACTAATGGCAGTTGAACCTTTTATAATTTTCCACCCGGACAGGGTTTCTCTGAGGACAAACCCAACATTTATGCCTAAGGTAGTGTCCAGTGTGGCTCTTAATCACAGTTAATTTGCCTACCTTTTATCCAAACCCACAGAATAAGGGGGAGAGACGTCTACATTATTTGGACATAGACCGCTACGCTTCTACTTGGACAAAACTAAAGCTTTCAGAAAATCTGAGCAACTCTGAGTGGCATATGCTGCAGGATCTCAAGGAAAAGATATCTCAAAGCAGACTATTTCCAAGTGGATAGCCCACTGCATTAATTTCTTTTGTTCTCACCATGGCAAATCAGTGCCTAAGGGCATCAGGCCACACTCAACCAGAGCAGCAGCTACTTCAGCAGCCTTCCTAAGAGGAGTACCAACTAAGGACATTTTGGAAGCTGCAGCTTGGACTTCAGTGCACACCTTTACTAAGCACTACCACTTACCTCTTTACTGTAAATCCAGGGCAGGCTTTGCCATTGCAGTTCTGCAGGGCCTCATAGCCACTCCTAACCCAATTTAGGTGCAGCCACCCAACCTCAGCTTTGGGATTCAACCCAAGTGTAATCACTGCAACAGTGAAGCACAATGAACATAGCACAGTTGTGTACCTACCATCAATGTAGATGTTAGTGTATTCACTGTAGCAGTCCAGGTTACCCACCCTCCATCCCCCTTATCTTTGCTGGACCTTATGTTTACTTCTCTATGCTATACAGCTTATGTGGTGTATTTGCTTGTAGATGAAGGAAAAGTTGTTTTCTGTATGCATGCTTATTGGCATAATTTAGCCTACCACTTTAGGGACACCTGGCATCTGGGGCAAGAAAAACTGAAGAAAATGGCGTCTGCTGCATCTTTTATACCCCTAGCGCACTGACGTCAGGGAAGAGGCGACGGCAACCGACGCCGGACCAGGTCTTTGGAATTCAGGCCGACTGCGGGTAGCCTGCCAGCAGGATAACCCAAGTGTAATGACTGCAACAGTGAATACACTCTAACATCTACATTTATGGTAGGTACACAACTGTACTTTATTCGTGCTAAGGCACATGTTAGTTTGTGCTCCTACTTTAAATAATTGCTATCTGTTATGGTCTTATTATTTTTTGTTCTCAGATGTGAAAAACAGTTTGCATGCTTTTAGAAAATTTTTGGCTTTAAGAAAAAGTACACTGGATGTCTTTAAATAAAATGAGGTTGATGCACTGTTCTTTTAAATGCATTTAAGTATTTATGTACCAGAAAAGCTGCTATCTCTTAATCACTCCCAGTAATTTCAAATTTTATTCTTTACTAAGCTGGTTGCTCCTGTACCTTTTATTTTAACATTTCTTTCAGCAAAAAAAGTTCAGAACTCTTGAGATTTGACTTCTCTAGTAGGCAATTTGTGTGCATGGAAACTTAAGAACAGAATGTATAGCTGCCCTCAGATGCAGACTTAACACGCACTGAGCATTTATGTGCTCGCTTGTCTCTCAAGTCCTCTTTCTTAGCAAAAAAAAAAAAGATTACGCCAAGGGCATTATTCCAAACATTCTTCTGTGCCACGTGTAAGGGAAAATATCTAAATCCTACATAGGTTGTGGAAATGAACGAATTGCATTGTCTCCCACCCCCAACAACCCAAGACCACAGCATACCAACTTATACATTCTTTTTCTAGCCTTTCTTCTGATTTTACATTGTAATGGCTAATTTCTTAAAACTAAAAAAGTGCTACTTTACATTAATACCTTTATCGCATACAACCAAATGCCTTATTACATAACATGCAATTTATATCGTGGAGGCCATCTTTTGCACCAAAGCTGGAGCTTCAGCTGCTTTTTGTTGTATAGCTGCAGGACTCTTCAGTCAGTGTTCTTTCTCTACCTTTTTGTAGTTAATTCTCTTTCTGGCTGTGTAAGTTTCTTCTCTCGCATCCAGGCAGTGTGTTTACTGGCCAGTAACAAAATTTTACCAAAACTGATAAAATTACCAGCCCTTATCTGTTTTTTTTTTTTTTTTTTTCCACACAGGGAGAGCTGAAATTAAGCTGTTGGTCACTATGCAGCCATTTTGGACATCTGTAGCAGTTCTATTAATTCCATTTTCTATTTTCTTGTACTTTCTCAAAGGGGTAGGCTATGTTACTATACTGATCTTGATCTGTAATATTTTTCCTGTTCTTTTAACATATCACAGTGCCGGTCAACTTTTAAAGCAAAAAGATTTTTCTGTTTGAGTTTAAGTAAATCAGAATATTGCTGTTCAGTTCAGATTTGCTAAGTAGCTTATTAATTTTGATTTCATTAAACGTGTAAATAGCTTGCATAAGTTCATACCCATGTCTGTCAAACATTTCAATAAGTTCACTGTAAAAAGAGCAACCAGAGTCAATCCCATTAGTTAACATGTACCAATTTTAATGTTAAACATTCTTTGAAGTAAAGATTTTCACTTTACAAACTACAGTTGAATTAGGCTCTGTTTAAAAAGTCAGTATATTATTATTAGAGGGACAAATTATTTGAACATTTGGGATCTGAATTTTGACACGCATCTGAAAAATTTTTGGAAAGGCAGTTCACAAAATTAAAACCATAGTTGTCTTGTGCACGAGAAAGTGAATGTTGTAACAAAAACTCACACCCTGGTCCTTGAGTACTAAGGATTTACAGTACTTTTTTTCGCAGCTGAATGGTGGTTGCCGTTAGCTTCAGTTACCTGACCTGTCATGTTGTGAATAAGTAAAACAGTATCAGAAGTCTCCACACCTTGTAAAATGCCCTTGGAGGTTTGTACCATAGTGTGAGTTCTGTTCTTTACACCTAAAGGGTGGGTGCCCCTTTTGAAAGTCTGTGGACAAATTCACCAATAAATGCACTCCTTGTCAGGTGAGGAACCATCATTCAAGCGTTCAAAAGGAAAACACAGTAATTCCTTGAGAGCTCCCTGAGATTGAGTGAATAACTCATTTAGGTGAATGAGTTCCCATTGAAAGGAAATCTCATCTTCAGCTGATTTGGCGTCTTCTCCATAGTCTGTGAGGTTTCGAATAATGGTGGACTAGCTGCATTGACTTCCATGGGGAAATCTAAATAGTGTAAAAACTAATAACCAGTAAAAAAAAAAAAAAAAAAAAAAAAACTGATGTGTGGAATCAAAGGTGATAACAGATGCAAAAATAACCCTGAAAAAAGACCCTAAAAACTGATATTTGATATCGGTAATGAAACCGAGAAATGTCAGATTTTTAAGCACCTTTTGGGTGTAGGACTACATAAGGAGACCAGCGTAGCTGTTCTTTTCATTCTGGAAGCCGAAAAGCCATGTGCAAGAGCTTTGTTTGTGCAATATAATACTGGAAGCTAAAAGGTAATTAATAGAATGTCGAAAAATCTAAGCCTGTGATCTCACCTCACTGTTGATGGGTGAAAGTCATGTAGTTTACATATCCTCTGAGGTGGAGCCAGTGTCCGTTGAGGACAGGAAGGGGGAACTGGGGTTGGTTATCTCTGAAGAGCCTAGGATTCCATAGATCCTCAGGAAGGAAGCAGTAGCAGGTTCCCTAATAGAAGTAAGGCAGGGTTTAAAGCCTTTAAGGTTTGTCAGGGCAGATGTTCCTGTGAAAAAGAAGCAAACATCATGTTGCTGCTGTTGCTAAGAACCTCGCAAAAGGAGTGTAAGATTTTCTCCCAGGGTCTTTTTAAAGCTGTTATGGCTTTGAATCCTCAAGGTTTGTCACTCCCTTCTGTTGGGCTTTTTGCTACTTCCACTGCCTCTAAAAGGACTATGGATGCTTTTTTGTCTGAGGGATTCGTTTCTGGGGAGGAGTCTTAAGCCTGTTCTTCCCAGATTCATTCCCAGCTTGTTTTGGGATCTGATGAGGATGATGCTCTTTTCCCCAATTCCCTGATGAAAAAACTTTCCTTTGGGGATATTCTTAAAGTGCTGGAATATTCTTAAAGTGCTGGAATATTTTAAGTGGGGAAAACTCTCAGATGTCTGAGGTTCAAAAGAGAGAGATTGTCCTAGACCTTCTGTGCTACCTCTTGTTCAGGAAGCTGTATTAGATGCTTCTGTTTCTCAAGCTTCCGAGTCTCAGCTGCCTGCTCCTAAAAAGTAACAAATTTATAAGGTCTCTGAGACTCAGAAGTTTTTGTATGAGAATCTCTAATCAAGACCCTTCTGTCATTTCCCCCTCAACTGACAAGCCCACTAAGCTGCTTGATGCTTCCAGACTTTTCACCATCAGGCAAGGATAGCAGAGCAATAGCTAGGAATTGTAAGAAGGTGTGTACCTCTTCTACCGTAGCTTTTAGGGTCATATGTTAGACACGCGTATGACCAGTTATGTACTTTCACTTCTTGCCAAACTGGAGGGAGGGGGCTGCTTTAGCAAACATGTCAGAGCCTGATAATAAAACTTCCTGTCTTTCCTTAGTTCTGCTTCACAAGTCGCTTTACATTCCCTTAAGTGCAGCTGTGCTGCCACTGATACTTTATCTAGGGTTACTGCCTCAGGGTTTATCATTAAAGATAAGTTTTGGCTTCAATTCCTTCCAGAGGATGAAAAGGTGAAATTATTAATTTGTTCTATGGATAACCAGAATCTGTTTCACTGTGCTGCAACTATCTTTGAAGCTTTGCAAGACAAGGATAGAGTCATGCAGGACCTTAAACAGACTTTACCTATTCTTGAATATTAAAGGAGCTACCCATTTTAAGCTGGTTCCTTTGTGTGTAAATATCATAAGTAGACTTTAATGGGTAAAATACCATCTAAGAGGGCTTTTCCTGTCCACAAAAAAAAAAGTCCATAGGGCAGAAATCTTTCTTCAGGAGGAAGCCAGCTTCCATTTGGCAGTCCTCCTGTTCCCCTTGGTCCTTTCCCATTTGGCAAAGATCACAGCAGACGTGGATTTTGTCTGTAATTTGCAATGGTTTCTACATGGTGGAAGTCCTTTTCCTCATTTTCCTCTTCTACTTCTGGATTTTTTGGCTCAAGGTACTATTCAGCCAGTATCTTAAGGCCAGAGGGGCAAGGGTTTCTATTCCAGAATGTTTGTTTTGGTTCCCAAGGAGGAAGGACTCTTGGAGATCTATTTTACGTGTCTGCTTTCTCAAGGTCTTAGTTCCCGGTTTCAGAATGTTGACTCTCTTTAGTCTCTCTTCCCCATGCTTCTAAATAGGGCTTTTTTTGTTTTGTCTAGCACTAAAAGCTGCATGCTTCTGTTTCTGTTTACCCTTTGTTCAGGAAGTTTTTGTGGTTCTCTGAATCTTTCTTACATTATCTGTTGTATTTGCCATTTTGTGTTTTTGCAGCACTCAATGTTTTTTTTTTTTTTTTTTTATTAAATGCCTAGCCCTTGATGGAGCTTTTTGCAGACTCAGTGGCATTCACTTGTTTCCCCTACCTGGGCAACCTTCTTATTCAAGCTCCGTAGAATTTACAATATCGCTTCACTCTAAATCTAAAGAAGAAAGTTTTTATGCCTTCTCAAGGCCAGCTTTTCTTGGGATGCAGGATTCAGACTCTTATTGTGACAACTTTCTTTCTCCTCCTTGTCCTTCTTTGACCACTTTGTCCTTTCTTCCTTTGGCAGAGATCTCAGCAACAGTTTCAAAGAGCCTATAAGTTAATGACGTCTGCTGTCTCCCCATGGTTCCCTTTTCCATGCTCTATACGAGGAAGTTCATTGGTAGCGGAATGCAGTTTAGCTGCAGCAATGTCATCCCCTTGACTTCCTCGTCCCCTCTTGCCTTACCTAAGAAAGGAATATCCTTGGTGGATCAGATTTCTCTAAATCCCGGGTATTTCTTTTCTGATACCTTCTACCAATCAGGAGCTGTTTACAAATGCTTCGTACCTTGCCTGGCAGCTTGTTCCAACAGCGTCCAGGTTCAGGCTGTCTGGTCACCTCGGGAGACAAAAAGAGCACTTCTGTCAAAGAAATGAAAGCTCTGACCCTGGCTCTTCAGGCTTTGCATTACCTCTGGTCTCCAGGCCTACTCAATGTCTTCACAGACAACACCTGTTTTATGTGGTACATAAACAAGAGAGAACAACATTTTATCATCTTTGCAGACTCTCTCATAGTGTTGGGTCATTGCTGTACGTCATCAGCTGATTTCTTAGGCAATCTTATGTTCCTTATGAAGACAATGTAGTGACAGGCATCAGAGCAAATCCTCATGAAAGGATGTTATACACAGAGGATTTCTTGGACGTTGTCCATTGGTGGGGTGGTACTTAAGTAGATTTTGTTGCTTCCCATTTGAACAGACAGCTCCACAAGTTCTGTTCCAGAGTGCAAGCCGTCTGGGATGGAAACTGGACGCTGTGTGTTTTGTTAGCAAGGAATGTTCAGTATGCACTTTCCTCTTTTCCTTCCTTTCCAAAGGTCCTGTACGAGATCATGCGGGACAGGCCCAAAAATCTTGACTCCCTTTTTGCTCAACATTGGTCTCCCATTTTTCACCTGGCCATGGGCAGTAACAAGTTACCCACAG
Organism: Protopterus annectens; assembly: GCF_019279795.1. Lineage (NCBI taxonomy): Eukaryota > Metazoa > Chordata > Ceratodontiformes > Protopteridae > Protopterus > Protopterus annectens. Next base: position 1,208,197,195 of record NC_056743.1, read on the forward strand.
AGTGGGTCTACTCAAACAGGGTAGGGGCTGTCGTATTCACCCTCATCTTCTCACCCTGCATTTAACTTTCTGGGTGATGGGGTTTTTATTCCTTTTTAGCAGCTAATTTTCTTAGGACGTGGTTTGGGTTTTGCAGGAGGCCAGAAAACTGACTACTAGAAAATCTTATGATGTTCATCATGTTTCACTGTTGCAGTCATCACTGTAGGGATCTTCCTGCCAGCAGGCAGTCCTCGGTCGGCCAGAATCCCAAAGTCTGGGTCCGGCGTCGGCTGTTCAGTCATGCTCCCTGATGTCAGAGAGCCTGGCGTACAAAGCTGCCAGCCGACGCCATGTTCTCCAGTCTTTCTTGCCGTGCGGTGAAAGCAGTTCGCAAGTGCTGGTCGGCTGACTCCTGATATTTTTTCGTGCTTCAGTCTGAAGACTGACTACTTCTTCTCAAAGCTAAGTACCCCGTTGGGGAAACTTTTTTCTTGCTCCAGTCCGATGTCAGAAAAAATTAATAATTGCATTTCTTGTGGGAAGCAAATACCTCGTAAGGATTTCCATTCTTACTGTATTCCTTGTTTAGGCCCTGACCACGACGTAGCTAGTTGTCAGTTTTGTGCTAGATTTAACCAATGTACGATTAAGCGGAGGTACGATTTCGCTTTTCACTACTTTGGTAGGCGATTTAATTATAAAATGTCAGACACGCTTCTGACTACCGGAGTTCACAAACGACGCAAGGATAAGGACAGGCCTCCGAGGTCCAAATTAGAAGACGTTTCACAATCAGAGCCAGCTTCAGGTTCGGCTGTCGTCAGTGAGGCACTTTCGCAGCCCCTGTCGTCAGCCATTTCGGAACAGATAGCCGAAACGGACTCCCACGAGGAGCCAACTAGGCCTTTGAGCACTCCAGCTGCAGGACCTTCGGACAATGCTCCCTCGGATAGGTCCGGAGCCGCTGCGCAGGTACTGACTTCCGAGGGGGTTTTCAGGCCAACACAGCTTCTGATAAAGACAAAACCAAGGACAAAGACAAAGACTCCTTCTAAATCTAAGACACCAGCCCAGGCCTCTTCTGATCCGGGACCCAAATCCCAGAAACAGTTACTTAAAATGGCAGAGGACTTGCTAACCATGATTAGGGGTTCACATCCCCCTCTAGACAAAAGGCCAAGACAAGAGTTGGATTATGAATCTTCTGATCAGGCATCTATTTCTTCAGTGTCTTCCTCAGAACAGGAATATTCTTTCCCTCCTTATGAGGACTCTGATGCTGAGGAATCTATTCCTTCTGCTTCTCCCCCCTGAGGATTTTTCCTTTGGGGAGACTTTACATGACATGAGGGAACATTTTCACTGGGAGGCACAGGAGTACTCTGAATCTAAGAGAAGGCTCAGGGATGTCCTTCTTCCCCAACATAGACCCCTGGCTATTCCTCCTATTTTGGATATTGTGGATGATGCCTTTTCTGAGGCTAATTTAACTCCTAACTCCTTTCCTCCAGCCCTTGGTAAGCCTGACAGATATTACAGGGTTCCTGACTCCCACCAGTTCCTTTACAAAAATCCTACTGCTGATCCAGAAACCATTTCTCAGGGTCCTAAGGGGGTTAAGGCTGCCTCTGCTAAAAATCCTATTCTGACAGATAAGGATTCCAGAGCTTTGGAGAGATGGGGCAAAAAAGTGTATACTTCTGCTACTTTATCAATTAGGGCTTTAAATTGCCAATTTCATATGCTAAAATATCAGCAATTTTTAGTGTCTGTTATGAAACAAAAGTTAGGCGCCATTTTTGCATGTGCAGATAATAAGGAATTACATGATTTAATGCATGCTACTGAACAAGTGGGGAAGCATGGTTTACACTGTGGTTTTGATGCCTTGGAGGCTTCTTGCAGGGCGGCTGCCTCTGGCACAGTCATTAGAAGACATGCTTGGTTAAAGGAACAAAATTTACCTGATCAAGTGAAAGCCAAGTTACTGGATGCTCCTGTTCAGCATAATGTTTTGTTTGGGCCTAAGGCTGAAGAGGTGATAAAGAAAATGGAGGATAAGACAAAATCCATGCAAACAGTTAAGGATTTCTTACAAGTTCAGCCCCCTAGATTTAGCAGAAATTGGCCAACAAAAAATTGGTCTTTTTCCCAGCTCGGACAGGTCTCAGAGGGGTAGATATAGGCGCACCAGAGGGAGGCCTCAAACACAGACCTCTTACAGACCTAGACAGTGGCGTGCTTCCACCTCCAGGGGTGGAGAGGACAGACCTCAATCTTACAGAAAACAGGCTCAGTGACTCCACCTGCATGGCTCCAGGAATTTCTCTCCTGGATGCCCCTCTAGGAGGAAAACTCTCCCTTTTTCAACAAAATTGGACTTACATAACCCAAGACAAGTGGGTTCTGGATGTAGTTTCAAGAGGTTACAGATTCCACTTTCATACCTTGCCAAGACCACACAGATGGCCAGACCTACCAAAACACCAATGGTCTGAGGCGTTAAACCAGGTGGGATCCCTCATGGCTATGAGAGCCATAGAACTGGTTCCACAATCAGAGACGGTGCAAGGCTTTTACTCAAGACTCTTTCTAGTTCCCAGAAAGCAAAACTCATGGAGACCCATCCTGGATCTGTCAGTCTTAAATACTTTCCTGGAGATACCAAAGTTCAAAATGCTTACTCTGCAACAGCTCCTGCCAATGTTGAGCAAAAATGCATGGATGGTGACATTGGATTTAAAGGAGGTTTACCTACACATCCCTATCAGACAGGAGTGCAGAAAATACCCTCCTGTACAAGGCCGGCTCGAAACGTTACCAATTCTCTGTGCTGCCCTTTGGCTTTTCTACTGCGCCCAGGGTCTTCACCCAAGTGCCTGGCATCAGTAGTAGCTTATTGCAGACTCAAGGGTTTTCAAATTTACCCTTATCTGGACGACTGCCTTATTCAAGCAGACAGCAAGGATGTTTTACTCCAGTACCTGCAATTTGTTCAAAATCTTCTCAAGTTTCTGAGATTCATTGTGAACATAGTCAAATTTGACCCCCACACAACAGAACTTTTCTGGGTGCTCTTTTAAACACCACAACCCAGATGGCATTCCTGACATCTGAAAAACAACTACAGCTGGCTTCCACTTTCAAAGCCTTGGCTTCTATAACTCAGCTTACTGCAAGGAAATTCCTGCAGGCTTTGAGTTACATGGCCTCCTTCATCCTTCTCATTCCAAATGCAAGACTACACATGAGAAAAATACAATGGTACCTAAAAAGTGTATGGTCACAGCATTGCCACAGTCTAGACACACAGATTGCTGTCTTGCCTTGCCTACAAAAGGAATTCCATTGGTGGACCATGGCATGTCTTCACAACAAAGGCAGAGCCTTCAGTCTACCTCCAGCCAGCCAAGTGTTAACCACGGACGCCTCTGATTACGCATGGGGAGCCCACTTGCAGGGAAAGGGTCTACAAGGTTTTTGGACAGAGGATCAGAAGCACCTACATGTCAACTTAAAAAAGATGTTAGCTGTACAGAATGCCCTCTTGGCTTTCAGGGAACTTCTACAACCAGGACAACTACTGATACGAACAGACAACACCACAGTTATGTGGTACATAAACAAGCAGGGGGGGGCTCACATTCCTACCCCCTTTGCAGACTGGCAATGACTCTATGGAACACAGCACTAGCTTGCAAAGTGGATCTACAAGCTCAGTTCCTGCCAGGAAACAAAATACTTTGGCAGACAGCCTGAGGAGGGAACCTGTCAGACCCTCACGAGTGGATGCTAGACACCCACATATTCAAGACGATTACAGAAGCCTGGGGCTGCCCAGACATGGATCTGTTTGCATCCCCCCTCAACCACCAGTTACAGATTTTTTGCACAAGGACTTCTCACAAGCTAGCATGGAAAGTGGATGCACTATCATTCAGTTGGAAAAACCTCAAGGGGTATGCCTTTCCACCACTACCTCTTCTACCACGGGTGTTATTAAAGATCAAGCAGGACAAGCCAAAAATGATGGGTCTACTGGCCCCAAATTGGCCACGTCAATTCTGGTACTCAACACTGAAGAATCTATCTCAGGAACCACCTTGCATTTTGCCTCAGATTCCAAATCTTTTGTCCCAACACCAGAGCCAGGTTCTGCACTCTCATATCAAAACTCTCAGCCTGGCGAATTCAGGGTCTATGAATAATCCTTCCCTTCCCAAAAAGGTCATGGATGTTATCTTAGAAGCCAGACGGCCTAGCACTAGAAAATCTTATGCAGGCAAATGGAAGAGATTTTGCACCTGGATGCATGCTCAGGATTCGGATCCTCTCATTCCTAATATCCCTCTGATATTGCTTTACCTAACAGACATGCTACATAAGGGTTTATCCTTCTCCTCCATAAAAATTCATGCCTCAGCTATCTCTGCACATTACAATACAGACCCTCCAATCTTTTCACATCCACTTCTGAAACAATATCTCTGAGGAGCAAAGAATTTAAGGCCCCGTAGGACACCACCCATACCTGCCTGGGACCTCAACTATGTTCTGGAAAAACTCACTCTGCCTCCTTTTGAGCCTGCTGCCACAACTGATATTAAGTATTTATCATGGAAGACCGCCATCCTTCTGGCTTTGACTTCAGCCAGGAGAGTCTCGGAGTTACATGCACTCATGGCTGTGGAACCTTACATTATTTTTCACCAAGATAGGGTGTCTTTAAGGACTAATCCTACTTTCATGCCTAAAGTGGTTTCCAAAGTGGCTTTAAATCAAACTATTCACCTGCCAACTTTTATCAATAATCCACAAAATAAGGGGGAAAGGATCTTGCATTCCTTGGATGTACACAGGCAACTTCGTTTCTACCTGGACAGAACCAAGGATATCAGGAAAACAGAGCAACTGTTTGTTTCTTATGCAACAAACTCCCAAGGTAAAGCCATTTCAAAACAGACCATTTCTAAATGGATTGCACATGGAATTAGATTTTGTTACTCTCATCATGGAAAGCAAATCCCAGGAAAAATTAGGACTCACTCTACCAGAGCTGCTGCTACTTTAGCTGCCTTTCTCAAGGGAGTACCTACCAAAGATATTTTGGAAGCTGCAACTTGGAGTTCAGTGCATACTTTCTCAAAGCACTATAATCTCCCTCTTTACTCTAAGTCTAGGGCAGGCTTTGCTTCTGCAGTCTTGCAGGGCCTTCTAGCTGCCCCTTCTTCTCTATAACCACCACCCCTTATCTCAGCTTTGTGATTCAACCCTACAGTGATGACTGCAACAGAGAAACACGATGAACATAGCACAGTTGTGTACACTTACCATAAATGTAGATGTTAGAGTGTCTTCACTGTTGCAGTCTGGGTTACCCTCCCTCCTGTCCCCTCTTATACTTACACTAGTGTGCTAACCTACTTGACCTTTCTTCTGAGGTGCATTTGCTACAGGCTATGGGGTTTGTGGTATGTTATTTTTTGGTTTTTACTATTGGCCTTCATTTTTAGGCACCTGACATCTGGGGCAAGAAAAACTGGAGAACATGGCATCGGCTGGCAGCTTTGTACTCCAGACGCTCTGACGTCAGGGAGCATGACTGAACAGCCGACGCCAGACCCTGACTTTGGGATTCTGGCTGACCGAGGACTGCCTGCTGGCAGGAAGAACCCTACAGTGAAGATTGCAACAGTGAAGACACTCTAACATCTACATTTATGGTAAGTGTACACAACTGTACTTTGCGAAGTGAAAAAAAATACTGCTTGTTGTGGAACAATGAATAGAATCTTTTGGTGAATATTCTCCCTGTTTGTCTAAAGTAGTCAATTGTGGATAATCTTTCGTCAAAGCTGATTTGCTAGCCATTTCTGCTTGTTTGCCTTTGAACCACCACTTTCTTAGTTTGAGGTCAGACCGTTTCTGAAAGACGTCTTTCAAGAAAACCCATTCCTCCTCCTTGGGACTTGAACTTTATTCTTGAAAAGTTAACTTGGCCACTTGAACCAGCAGTTGCTTCCACTTTGAAATTGTGTACCTAGAAAATTGTCTTGTTGGTTGCTGTGATCTATTTCTAAAATGTTTCTAAACTTCAGGACGTTATGGAGGTTCCACCTTTTCTAGTTTTCCAGAGACCAGTTGTCTCTTAGAACCAGTCCCCCTTGTATGCCTAAAGTGGTCAGTGTTGTCAGACCATCCACCCCCCGTCTTTTTTTCCTCCTCTTCAAATTAGTAGTAAGAAGGTTGTCCGTTCCTTTAGATTGGCATAGACTGCTCAGATATTGATAAGATTAACAATGTTAGGAGGTCTGAGCAATTTCTTGTTTCTTTTCAGAACAAAATTGGGTTTAACTGTTTACAGACTATTTTTTTTGGCTTTTTAAAGCCATTTTGTTTTTTATCCCCCCCCCCCCCCCCCAAAAAAAATCTCAAACAGCTTTCTACTACTGTTCATGCTCATTTTACTAGGGTTGCTTCTTCTGGAGCCTTTTTTAAAGGTCTTAATGTTTGATCCATTTTTAAAGCCTCTACTTGGTCTTTTTGTGCATAACTTTACTAAGCACTATAAGTTGGATGCAGTTTCATGGGCCAGAGTAAGTTTTGCTAGATTCCTTCATCTGTTTTTGGAGGGTTCCTCAGTTCCTTCTTTCTCCTGCCGTTCTTTACCGTAGCTGTAGCACTGATGTTCTTCGTGTTTCACTGCTGCAGTCCCAACCATTGGGGGTTATCCATACTGTGGTAGCCCTCATTCGGTCCGAATACCAGAGTCAAGGTGCTGTGCGTCGATTGCTGTTGCTAGCTGTGTGACGTCAGGTCGTCTGAGCTATAAAGGAGAGCAGGTGATGCCATTACCTCAGTCTTACTTGCCGTGGAGCCTGTAGCAGAAACAGTTCGCAACAGTGCCGGTTGTCTGTTTTTCCAGATTTTGAACTTCAGCGGAAAACTTCTAAAGCTAAATACCCCGTTGGGGATCCTTCCTTTTTCTTGCACTAACCGATGTCGGAAAAGTCTAACTCTCTCACCTATGGAAAGCAAATACCACAGCAAGACTTCCATTCTTACTGCGTCAGTTGCTTATGCCCAGATCACGACGTACCCCGCTGTTGGTTCGCTGCCCTCTTTAATGCTAGAGCTATTCGTCGAAGAGCTCCGTGTGTAGCCAGATATTTTCGTCTTCCGTCTCCGATTACTGATATGGCGTCTGTCAGTCAGTAAATCGCAGATCTTCCGGAAAAAGTAAAGTTAAGGATAGAGACAGACTGCATAAGGCCATGCCTTCTGACACCACTGCTAAAAGCTTAGTCAGTTCTTTGTAATTCATTGAGGAGCTTTCACAGCCCCTGATGCCCAACTCACTTACTTTGCAGGCCTCTACTGAGAGCCTTTAGGAGTCCTGTATGCTGCAGAAAACTGCGTCTAATGAGCCTTCGGCTGTTTCTGCTTCTGTTGGGTCCGGAGCTGCTACGCAGGCACTGGCTTCCAAGGATACCGCTCGCACTTCTGAATTCACTTCAAGGCCTTCGTCCTCTCTTCCGACTAACACACAGATAGCACAGAGGGATACTCTTCAGGCCAGTCTTAGAGCTGAAAGTGTCCATTCCTCTACTCCTCCCCCTCCTCAAACTAGAATGCTTAAAATGGCGGAGGATCTCATTACTTTCATCCGGGGGTATTCAGGCCACACCAGCCAAAAGGAGAAGGAAATCTTCTGCAGACATACAATCTGATTTAGACTCTGAGGGATTGGACTCCTCTGTTTTTGAAGAGGAAAATCTTCTTACTGCCTATGAACACTCAGATGCAGAAGAATATATTCCTTCTGCATCACCTCTGGCGAACTTTTCCTTTGGGGAAACCTTCCACACCCTCAGGGAACACTTCCAGTGGGAATCAACAGATTTCCCTCAATTCAAGTTGAGACAGAGTTTCTGGACCTACCCCAGCACAGGCCTCAGGCTATCCCACCCATCTTAGAGGTGGTAGATGATGTTTAACAAGAATCCAGCCTTAACCCTGACACCCTTCCACCTGCCCTCAGAAAACCTGACAGATATACTACAGGGTACCTGACTCGCATAAATTCCTGTACAGAAATCCTATAGCAGATCCAGAGGTGATTACTCAGGGACCTAAGGGAGTTAAGGCTACCTCTGCAAAGAATCCTACTCCCTCAGACAAAGAATCCAGGGCCCTGGACAGATTGGATAAAAAAGTATACATTTGTGCAACTTTATAAGGGCTGTCAACTGTCCGTTCCATTTGCTAAAATATCAGCAGCACACTTTGCAACTTTTTGAAACGGAAAATTTCTGCTTTTCCAGATTTTGCCAACAATGAAGAGAGAGCAGAATTACTGCACTCTTCATCACAGGTGGCAAAGCACTCCTTGTACTGTGGATTTGATGCCCTAGAAGCTTCTAGCAGGTCAGCACTGACCGGATCTGTTATCAGAAGACATGCATGGCTAAAGGAGCAATCTCTCCTTGATCATGCCAAAACTAAAATCATGGATGCACCTCTTGACAAAGACTGCTTGTTCGGACAGAAAACTGAAGAGGTACTTAAAAAGATGGAAGACAAAGCAAAATCGATGCAGACTGTTAGATTTTTTTCAAGTACAACTTCTTACGTTCAGCAGAAATTTTCCCTCTAAACACTGGTCCTTTCCTGCACCAAACAGGCAGGCACAAGGCAAAACCCATAGTGACAGACCCACTGGGACTAAAACTCAGGGCCAACAAAGAACAAAACAGTGGCTCCCTTCAAACACTAGAGCAGGGAGTTCAAAAGCAACCCTGTATGGAAAAAACTCTCGACTACCTTTCCCATCTCTGCCTGCCTCCACCACAGCAAAAGCTAGGAGGAAGGCTATCACTATGCTGAGAAAATTGGAACTCTATAACAAAAAATCAATGGGTCTTAATCATTGCTCAGGGGTACAAATTCAATTTCCAAGAACTACCACCTCCAAGAGGGTACCCAGACCTACCTCCAAACCAGTGGGCAGAAGCACTAAAACAAGTGAAAAACCTAATATCTCCAAGGGCAGTAGTATCTGAACCTCCAGAACAAGTTGCAAAAGGATTTTATTCCAGACTCTTCCTTGTCCCAGGAAAGAGGGAACTTGGCGTCTGATCCTGGACCTATCCTTTCTCAATACCTTCCTGGTAATCCCAAAATTCAAAATGCTTACCTTACAACAGCTTCTACCAGTGCTGCCAAACAAAGCTTGGATAGTCACCTTAAAGGATGCTTACCTGCACATCCCAGTAAGGGAAACATGCAGAAAATTATTTCACTTCAGAGTAGGATCACTAAACTTTCAATTCTCTGTTTTGCCCTTTGGCTAGTCTACTTACTGCTCCTAGGGTGTTCACCAAATGTCTAGCTCCTGCCATTGCCTTTTGCAGGCAAAACAGTGTACAGATTTTCCCTTACCTGGATGACTGTCTCATCCAGGCAGACTGCAAGGAACTGATCCTGCAGCACCTTTCATTTGTAAAAACTCTGCTCACACCTCTGGGGTTCACTGTCAACGAAAGGAAATCAAAACAGACACCTACCAGGAAAATCATATTTCTGGGAGCCTTACTGGACAGAGAACAGCAAATGGCTTTTCTGTCCCGAGAAAAACAAGTTTCCTACCAAAATACTCAACTACTCTGGCCTCCCAAACCCAGCTTTCTGCTAGGAAGTTCCTACAAGCTCTAGGGTACATGGCCTCATGCATCCTCCTGGTACCTCTGGTCAGACTACACATAAGGAAAATTTAGTGGTACCTAAAGAACCTATGGTGTCAACACTCAACCTCTGGACACCTCCCTTCCTGTGATCCCTTGCATAAGATCCGAGTTCGTCTGGTGGACCTGGGCCTGTGCTGTGAACAAGGAACTTCCATTCACCCTCAGTCCATCAGACCAGACCATAACTACAGATGCTTCAGACAATGCTGGGGCGCCAACCTAGAATGCAGATGCGCCCAAGGTCTCTGGAATGCACAGATATTACCCTTGCACATCAACCAAAAGGAAGTGGTACCAGTACAAAACACTCTGGCATCCTTCAAACCCTACCTCAAACCAGGGGTGGTTCTCATAAAAACAGCCACCACAGTCATGTGATACATCAACAAACACTGAGGGACTCCATCTTGCCTCCTGTGCAGACTAGTCATGTACCTGTGGCTAGTAGCCCCATCCATGGGATTACATCTTATAACCCATTACCTACCCGGGCATCAACCAACACCCTGGCAGACCACCTAAGCAGAAACCTGCTGGACCCACACAAATGACAAATCCAAAGAGAAATTTTCTGCAAATTACCCACACATGGGGGGACCCCCCCCCTCAGGTGGACCTCTCTGCTTCTCATTTAAATCACCAAGTATGGGCATTCTGCATCAGGGAGCGCCATCACCTGGCCTGGAAGGTCGATGCCCTGACCTTCCCTTGGAGAATTCCCTCTTTGTGTATGCATTCCCACCTCTACCTCTCATTCTAAAAGTACTAATTAAGATAAGGGAGGAAAAACCAAGAGCAGTACTGATTGGCCCAGACAGCATTGGTACCCACTGCTGCGCAGCCTATTTTACCAGCCCCCCTGGCAGCTACCTCTGATACCTCACCTGCTATCCGGGGGGGGGGGGGCAATGCTGCACCCAGACCTTCAGACACTCAAGCTCTTAGCATGGCTTATTCTACCAAAACCAACAAGGAATCTATGCTAAGCAAGCAAGTCCTTGACATCACAGAAGCCAGAAGGCCCAGCACCAGAAAATCTTATGCTGGAAAATGGAAAAGATTCTTCTCCTGGAGCCAGTCCAAGGGGGCAGACATACAACTGCCCTCCATTCCTCTTATTCTAGATTATCTTGCTGAGCTTCTTACTAAGGTTCTCTCCTTCTCCATAAAGATCCATGCCTCTGCCATCTCGGCACATTTTGATACAGAACAGCCATTGTTCTCTCACCCTCTTCTCAAACAAATCCTTAGAGGAGCCTTTAATATCAGGCCTCCCAGAAGACAGCCCACCCCAGCCTGGGACCTGAACTATGTTTTAGAAAAGCTTACTCTGCCTCCCTTCGAGCCTGCATCATCCTCGGAACTAAATACCTCTCTTGGAAGACTGCCTTCCTCCTGGCTATTACTTCAGCCAGTAGAGTGTCAGAGCTTTAAGCCTTAATGGCCATTGAGTCATTTATCTTCCATGCAGACAGGGTCTCCCTGAGAACCAGTCCCTCCTTCATGCCAAAGGTGGTTTCAGATGTTATCCTCAACCAGGCCATCCACCTGCCCACCTTCTTCCCTAACCCTCAGAACAAGGGGGAAAGGATGCTGCATTCTTTGAATGTGCACAGGCAACTCGGATTTTATCTGGATCGTACAAAGACATTCAGGAAAACTGACCAGCTCCTGGTCAGCTTTAGAACAGGAGCACAGGGGAAGCCAATATCCAAACAGGCCATTTCCAAATGGATAGACGGCATCCAATTTTGCTGCTCCCTTGCATGGAAAACCACTCCCTAGGACCATCAGAACCCATTCTACTAGAGCAACCTGTACTTCCGCAGCATTCCTTTGAGGGGTATCCACCAAGGACATCCCGGAAGCTGTCAAATGAACTTCAGTCCACACCAGGGAAGTAAATAGTGAGGGAAGAAATAGCCAGGGAATTGATATGGCTAGGCTTGTATAGGCCCTAGGGCTGATAGCCTAGTACCAACCTATGAACCTTCACCAAACATTACCATCTGAACCTCTTCTCAAAAGCTAGGGCTGAGTTTGCCTCTGCAATTCTCTAGGGCATGCTCACCCAGTCTTAAGTTTCTATTAACCTTCCACCCTTCTCAGCTTTGGGAATCTTCCCGGTGGTTAGGACTGTAGCAGTGAAACATGAAGAACATAGTACAGTTGTGTACACTCAGCATAAATGTAGATGTTCGAGTGTGTTCACTTCTGCAGTCATGCTTTCCCTCCCTCTTTCCCCCTGATATCTGCTTTCCTTAGAGAGAGACACATTTCTATGGGGGTCTCTGACTCCAGGACTAATAATAATTATTGAAATTAGACTTTTGGTTGATTAAGGCACGAAAAACTGAGGTAATGGTGTTGCCTACTCTCCTTTTATAGCTCGGACGACCTCACGTCAGCCAGCAAGCAACAGCAGCCGATGCACAAAACCTTGACTCTGGTATTTGGACCGACTGAGGGCTACCACAGCATGGATAACCCCCAATGGTTAGGACTGCAGCAGTGAACACACTAACATCTACATTTATGGTGAGTGTACACCACTGTACTTTCCTATTGTAAGGAGTACTGCAGCAGTTATATGTAGGCCATCTGTTATGCTAAGTTTTTATGCAACAATACTTAGTGACGCAGATGTTTTCTGTTCTCGAAGATTTCTTTGTTTGCTGATATTGACACACCATATATTGTAAATTCTCTGAAGTGTACATTTTAAACTGCTCTTCAGACTGAGATGGTGAATCTACCTTATCACACGGTTTACCTTTACATGTGCGTATTGCACAAGGGCGAACAGCAATTTTCTGAAAGGCAGTTTGCAAAGTTTGCAAACGCCGAAAGGAAAAAGGTTTGAATGTGCAATGAGCGAATGCACAATGAGATTCGTTTATTGCACATTCGACATACTGGGGCAGGTTGCACTATAGTGGGGATCGGAAAATGGTTCCTTTCCCCACTGTAGTGCGATCTCGGAGTTAGAATAATAAAATAGGGGGTGTGGGGTGTGCAGCCCCTCACATGGGGGGTGCAGGGGGGCATGCCCCCCTGCATTACACTTTATCCATTTTTTTTTTTGACATTAATGTTCGAAAATCGGCTTTTCTATTTGATGATTTTCAGACATTTACAACTGTCGCTGTTGTAAGTTTCGTGGTTACGATTTGCTCATATGAGCAATCACACCAGTGTGTTTCGCTATTATGAAGGTAAACCGTATCACACACAACTTCCTGTGGTTAGCTCATTAAATTAAAAAATGCTCTTTGTGTAATAATTTTCCATACTTAACTGAAGAGCAGTAGTAATTCATGTTGTCCTTAGCTGTTTAAACATAAAGTTGTTTAGCCAGAGAAGCAAATACCTTAATTGGCTTTCCACCCTTTTGTGTTCTGTATGTTGCAGAAGATTTTACAGCTGTTCATGGTCGTGGATCAACCACTGTGAAAGGAAGGTCAAACCGTGGGAGAAGAAGCACTAGAGTGTCTGCATCTGGAACTGCTCGTCACAGAGAGGTGGAGAATTCTCGTAACTCTCGGTCGAAGCAGAGTTCTGTTCAGCTTGTGTGCAAGACTGAGCCTGACCCCGATCAACTTGAATATGGTATATGTGATTTTTATCATTTTGCATATAGTGGTAATGCCCTTGTTGTTTATTTGGACAAAAGATGCTGAGAGTGGTAGAGTGCTGTACACAACAGGAACCATATTGGACATAATTGCCATTGAAATAATTGCTTTTGGACTATAAAGCCTTGATCTGAAGTAGGAATGTTCATTTGTCTGCAACCTGTGGGTTACGGATCAGATATCGGATCCGAGCCGGCAACTTGTTTCAAGCTAATGGATCCGAGCTCCTAGCCCCTCCCTTCACTCATAATCCCCTGCTAACCCCTCCGTGACCTCAGATCTAGTTTGCTGCACTTGTGATGGCAGGATCCTTTTTCTTGAGCTCCAGATAAGTGACAAAAAAACTTAACTTTTTCTTCAGAAAAATATTTTTTTGTGTAAATTAACTGTTGTGTGTGTCTGAGTTAGGGTCCCTATTTTTTTTGTTTACTTAATACCCTCCCTTCGCTGGTCGCTAGTGTGTGAGTGTTTGTGGTGTGCTTTTGGGGCCTGTGTGTGTGTGTGTAGTTTTTCTTTTCTTTGCCAAAAAAAAAAAAAAAAAGGGAATGGCTGAGGCCCCAAAAGCCATATTTTCGAAATGTACCGAGTGTGGCCATAAGCTCGCCCCGGCTGATGGCCACACTCGGTGCGTTCGGGGCCTTGGGGTTGAACACCTCACCTCGGGCTGTACTATCTGTGCAGCGTTCAACCCCAGGGCACTGAAAGAGTGGAGGTCGAAGCTGGTCCTGGCGGAACTTCTACCCCCGGATTCGGCTTCGGCCTCCGCTTCCTCTACCACTCCTGTGGCTCCTTCACAGCCTGTGATGGTTGCCACTCCTGCCCCCCTGCCTCCGACTGGGACTCAAACTCCCGCCAAAGTGTCGGAGGACAGGGAGGCCAGGAGGGAGAAATGGAGGGAGAAGCACCAAAAGCGGCAGGCCGAGACCTCCGTTTCGGCCCCGCCAGCTAAGCGGGCTTCTCCCTCCATTGCTTCTAGGTCTCCTCCTCCTCGGCTCCGATCCCCTTCTTTCTCCCCGGGGCCCGAGGAGGAGGAAACCCGATCTCCGTCGAGGTCATCGAGGCGGCACTCCAGGCCTGCCTCTGTGGCCTCTTCGAGATCCACATTTAGTTTATCTGATGCAGACTTGGACCGGATGATGCGAAGGTTCATCCAGGCCCAGTTGCAGATGGGAGTGCTCTGGCCTCCCCCTCTCAGGGGGGGGAGCTCGACACCTTTTTTCCACCCAATTGCTCCTTCTCCGACCCGCTACCCGGGTTCGGAGCGCTCTGAGCCGAGCAGCCTTGGAGCCGAGGGTGGGTCGGCGCCGACAGTACTGTATACTTCGGATCCGACCCTACCCTCGAGTCTGTCGGATCCGACCTCTCGGAGCCGTGGTCCGAGCTTCGGATCCGGGGGATTCAGTGTGCCTTCGGCTCCGTCCAGGTCGGAGCACACTGGTCCCTTGGATCCGACTGTCTCGGTGCCGGCTCCGATCCCTTCATCGGATCCGAGTGGGAGCCGACTTTCGGATCCATTGGAGAGTGGCTCTCCCTTAGCATTTGATGTTGTGGAGAGGGCTCTGTTGAGAGCATCCGGACCCCCGGCCCTTGCATCGACTCCTCCCTGTACTCCCTCTCTGCTGGGCCAGGCTTCCATCACCCGGCCAAAGGGACAGCCTGCTTCGATGTCACAGATTGTTCCATTGGAACAAGATGTCGCTGGCGAGGGCTCCTCTGACAGTCCCCTCGAGGAAGCTCCCCGCAAGCATAAGTGCAAAAGGAGGCACGTGGACTCCCCTGAGTCCTTAACCGAAGACACGGACACGGACTTGGAGGAAGGGGAAGGCTCCCCAAGATCACCCCCTGAGGATGTCTCCTTTGGAGACATCATGGAGATGCTAAGAATCAGAGGTGGGTGGTCTGCCCCCAAGTCTTCATCTGACGAGTCCGTGTTTCTGGAGGCATTCGAGGCAGGCCCGTCTACCTCCTGGGTGTCCCCTCCAGCCGATCCCCTGGTGGACCCTATTACCACCACAGCATGGAAGGATCCGGACACTGTGGAGCCAATACCCAAACGGCCGGATAGGATTCTTAGCCCCCCTCTGACCGGTCTCATTGGAGTAAGGGCCCCCCTGTAGATGCCGTGTTGACGGCGGCAGCCACAAAGAGGGAATTAGCTCAGGAGAGTCCCTCAGTCCATCCACCGAGCAAAGAGTCTCGTTTGATGGATCGCTTAGGGAAGCGAGTCTTTAGTTCAGCGACCTTCTCTGTAAGGTCTCTGAACTATATGGCACATGTCATCAGGATGCAGCGGGATTTTATCAAAGAATACGCTGCATCCCCCCCCTGAGTCCATGTCGGAGGAGGATAAACATTTATACTCCACCCGAATGGCCACTCTAAGATCTATTTCTAACACCTCTATGCGGCTATTGTCCCACGCCACAGAAGGAGCCGCTAGGGCCAGCGGAGCAGGCCTAGTTATGAGACGTCAGGCCTGGCTCCGTCATTGCGACTTTACGGAGCCCTTTAAAGCGTCCTTCGCGAACGCCCCCTTCAGTTCTGCCCTTTTTGGCAAAACAGTTCGCGAAACGCTTGTCCAGAGCGAGAAGGACGGGAAGACGTTGTCTGCCGTCGGAGTCCACTTCTCTGCTCCCCAGCGGTCCTTTTCAAGGAACCAAAAGGGTCAGAAGAAGATGTGGTTCCGAAAATCACAACAATCCCAACCAGCTCCGGACAACCAGTCCTACCGTGGCAAAGGTGGACAGGGAGGACGTCTCCCTAGGGGCAGAGGGGTTCCGAGAAATTTTGGGTCCAGAGAACCTTTCTCTGAACGGCCCGTGCAGCAACCCTGAGGGGTTGCCCGACTGCTCCACTCTGGAGGCAGTCGGGGGGCGTTTTTCGAAGCATCTAGCGGCATGGGAGTCCATCACAACAGACCGCTGGGTGCTTCGCATTATATCCAGAGGATACAAGATACCAATTCTCCATGTCCCCCAATCCAAGAACCTCCCCGATGTACCACCCGATCACAGGGAGGCCGCAGCTGCAGAAATACAGCAGCTGCTAAGAAAAAGAGCCATCCAGCCTGTCCCCCAAGACCAGCTCGGATTAGGGTTCTACTCCAGGTTCTTTTTGGTGCCAAAAAAGACGGGGGATCTGAGACCCATCCTAGACCTTTCCCGCTTGAACCTGTCAGTAACCAAGGAAAAATTCCGAATGGTCACTCTTCAATCTATCCTCCCCCTTCTGAGGGAGAACGATTGGATGTGCTCTGTAGACCTCAAGGATGCGTATTACCACATCTTAATGGACAAACGATCCAGGAGGTTCCTTCGCTTCCAGTCACTACCAGTTCAGGGTCCTTCCCTTTGGCCTCACCACAGCCCCCCGGGTGTTCACCAAAGTGTTAGCAGTGATTGCGGCCCACCTGAGACTCCAGGGAATTCAGGTCTTCCCGTACCTGGACGACTGGCTCCTGACCGCACCAACAAGGCATCTACTTTGCACAGCCAGAGACTTCTTTCTCCATCTAGCCCCACAACTAGGCATTACTGTCAATGTCGGCAAATCCCTACTGGCTCCAACACAGATCATAGAATTTATAGGTGCCAGAATAAACACCAGAGATTTGCGAGCCTTCCTAACTACAGAGAGAATCAGAAATCTTCAACTCCATGTGCGGGCTATCCTTCTTTCAGAGGCTTCACCAGCAGAATTGATCCTGAGGGCACTAGGCTCTATGGCAGCAGCGATTACACTCTTTCCATGCGCCCGCTTGAACATGCGAGTCCTACAATGGACTCTGTTAGTGCAATGGTCCTTCCTATCACTCCCTCTCCACCATCCCATTGCTATCAGCAAGGCTTGCAGAAGGGCGTTACTATGGTGGCTCCAAGCATCAAACTTCCATACGGGCCGACCCTTCTGCACCTCTCCCCCCATCGCCACGGTGACCACGGACGCTTCCCGCCTTGGGTGGGTGGGGGGGGCATTACTCAGGCAGGACAGTCCAAGGCACGTGGAACGATACAGAGACCTCCCTGCATATCAACGTTCTGGAGATGAGAGCGGTGCTGTTAGTGTTGCAAGCACTTCAGAGCTTCCTTCCCGCAGGAACGATTGCAATTCACTCAGACAACATGTCAGTGGTCTGGTATATCAACAAACAGGGGGGAACCAGATCTTATCCTCTTTGCCGCGAAGCCATGAGAGTGTGGGAATGGGCGATCTCCACCAACCGCTTTCTGATTGCAACGCACATTCCGGGGAGGACCAACATCCTAGCGGACAAGCTCAGCCGCACCCTTCTTACCCCTACGAGTGGTCTCTCAATCCTCTAGTAGCGAAGCAGATATTCGCAACATGGGGGCAACCCTGCTGCGATCTTTTTGCATCTCCATCAAACGCCAAATGCGACAATTTCTTCGCTCTAATCCCCCCACCAGGGGAATCTCCAAGAGACGCTCTAGTGCATGCTTGGCCAACCGGTCTACTCTATGCCTATCCTCCTCTTCCAATGATGTTACAACTGTTACAGAAAGCCTTGCGATTGGGGAGCAGAATGATTCTCATTGCCCCATTCTGGCCTCGACAAATTTGGTTCCCTTACCTGTGGTCTCACCTTGTGAATCGCCCTTGGGTTCTAGATCCCATCCCGGATCTCATCTCCCATCCATTGGACTTGCCAACTCCAAACCTGGACAATCTGAAACTGACAGCTTGGTTGCTCCAGTTCCACTCCTAGTTAGGACTCCCGGTATCTCTTCACAAGTCAAAGCCATCCTCGTGGCAGCACATAAACTCTCCACCAGGAAGGTATATCACAGCAAATGGAAACATTTTTCCATCTGGGCGGAGCGCCGAGAGCTAGATCCCTTTACGGCCCTTCTCACATCCATTTTAGATTTCCTAACTGAACTCTTTCAAGCAGGTGCTAGTTGTTCAACTGTCAAAGTGCAATTGGCAGCCATTTCTCATTATCATGTGGGACATGATACAGGACCCTTGATGTCAGCCAAATTGTGTAAAACCTTTCTCAAGGGTACCTTTTTACTTAGACCTCCTGTAAAAGAAGCCGTACCCCCATGGGATCTTACTTTAGTTCTTCAAGTCCTGACTGCTCCACCCTTTGAACCCGCTGCTACAGTGGACCTCAAATTCTTGTCATGGAAAACGGCATTCCTTGTAGCCATTACTTCTGCGAAAAAAGTGTCAGAACTTCAGGCTCTTTCCGTAAAACCTCCGTATATGATCTTTCATCCTGATAGAGTGTACCTCAGGATCAATCCCTCCTTTCTTCCCAAGATAGCATCAGAAACCAACATAAACCAATCCATCAATTTACCGGTTTTCTTCCCTAAATATCAAAATAAGGGTGAATACAAGCTGCACTCATTGGATGTTCATAGGCAGCTTCGTTTTTATACCCATAGGACGGCTGGCCATAGACAATCCGACCAGCTGTTTGTTTCCTTTGCCAAATTTAATTTGGGGGAAGCTATCTCTAAAGTATCTTTATCTCGCTGGATTTCCCAATGTATCCTGCTAGCTTATCAAGCCTCGGGTAGGCCCGCACCAGAAGGAGTTCGTGCTCATTCCACTCGCTCCATTTCTACTTCTGCGGCTTTCAAGTCTAGAGTTCCCTTGGATGATATTTGTTCTGCAGCCACTTGGGCTTCATCTCATACCTTTATCAACCACTGCAAGCTAGACCTGCTTTCTAGAGGGAGAGCATCCTTTGGCTCTGCGGTGCTTCGTAATATCCTTCCATGATGTCCACCCAGGGTGCAGGTAGCTGGGGACTCTGTCCCACAGGTTGCAGACAAAATGAACATTCCTACTTCAGATTTAGAAGTTATGTACTCACCATAACGTTCCATCTGAGTAGGTAGTTCATTTGTCTGCAACCATCCCCCCCTCCTTCCCCCTGACCTTCTTGGATCTATTAGTAATTTTTTAGATATCCTTTGTCGGATATATATGGAGAGGCAAACTCGATCTGAGGTCATGGAGGGGTTAGCAGGGGATTATGGGTGAAGGGAGGGGCTAGGAGCTCGGATCCATTAGCTTGAAACAAGTTGCCGGCTCGGATCCGATATCGGATCCGTAACCCACAGGTTGCAGACAAATGAACTACCTACTCAGATGGAACGTTATGGTGAGTACATAACTTCTAATTTTCACCTTGTGAGGGTGGAGTAACTTCTGGAGGCCTTAGTGTTAGGTTGCTTTACACTTAAAAGGGGGTAGGTTGGAAGGAGCAGTCATGATATTAACACTATAAACATCTTGGTAAGGATGAATATTGCACATCAGTACAGAAAAAGTTGTTTTTTGGGGGAAAGCTGTTGCAGTATAGTTGTAGGCTCATGTGTTTACTAGGCTGTTAATCTTTGAGGCTGTTTAGAAGCCTAGCCTTGTATTCCCATGCTTGTTTTTTAGTCCTTATTTTGTGTATGAATAACCCAAAGGCAAGGCAGAACAAGGGTATTTTGGGACATTTATTTGTTGCCCCTTTCCAGAGGGATGTAGATGCTAAGCCACGAATGAATTCCTGGTTGAGTTTTCCTGTCCCATCTCTCCATGAGGAAGTGCAACTACTTCTAGCTACCCTAGTGGCTTTAATATTCAGTGTCCAGTGCCTTCAGACATGTTATTTTACCTTAATGTAGTGCCATATTTAAAGGCTTCTTTCGACCTTTTTGGTAGGTGTGGAATTTCTCTGACAGGTAAGTGTGATTGTTGGAGAACCAACTGTGTTGAGAGCTTTTTTTAATACTAATTATCTGTCCCAGTTTTACTGGTTTTGACCTGCTGTATTCTGTACTTGCGTCATCGTTGATGTATGGAATGTGCAACTTGGTACTATTTCCACCCTCAGCAGTGTAATCTGCTTCCTGTTTTAAAGTTAGTCTTTTATGGCATGCCTTTTGTTGCCATAATTCTCTGATACACCTCATGGTAATTAGAATGGAATTACATTTGCATTTCCTTTATCAAATGTCGAGTTTAAAAGCAATGGAGGCTTTTTTATTAAAAGGGTTAAGTTCATAGCTTAAGGCAGGCTTGTCTGTTGGTGCTGAGTATCTAAGCTTTTAGAGCAGGTTCCTGTATGAGGGGAACTGGGAATGCTTGAACAATTGCCATAATTTTACTTCCTCATGTCACGCTGTGGAAAGAGGGAGGAGGGAAAAGGAAAAATTCATAAGAGAATTAAAGAAAAGTCAGGGATGCTTTTATGTACCTTTTGAATGCTAAACTAGTGGAGGTGGTTAAGGTGATGACCTCTATCTAGCAAAAAAATAAGTTTAAAGGTTTTGGAAACCAGGGAACCACTGGGAGCACGTAGTCAGTGAAGTTCGTGCAAAAACATCTGTTTCACAAAAGATGATCAGTTACTTAAAAAGATAAATAAATTAAAATAAAAAAAGGAGTTTGTTGCAGCACAGGACCATAGTCTGTACCCACTGTTCCCCATCTTCTCTGTGACTAGTTGAATACAGTTTTGGTCTTCCATTTAACACCTCTTTTGCTGTGCCCCCGCTTTAAAATTAAGGCGAATAAAGAATGTAAGGATTTTGAGGTTGGAAATGAGCATTACAGGGTTAAGTGCCCTCACCATGGAGTTATTTCAAGTTTATTTCTACAGAATATCTCATAAAGTGAAGATGTGAACTAGGTTAAGTTTTTGTTGAGCATTTATTTTTAATTGGTGAGAGTAAGAAGAAAATGTATTTTCATCAAGGTTGATAATTTGAATACATAGAGTAGACTACTTCCAGCCCTAGATCAGTCTGTCCGTAATTTGGTGCAAGACTTTGATGGATCCTAAAGAGCTGGTATGCTGCAGTACCTCGGCACCTTGACTAATTGTGCGGGTCTGCAAACCTCCAGATGTTCTGTAAAATTCATACTGTGTTCTTTGGCATAGAAATTAAGAAAAACTTTAGAAGTTGAGTTTTGTCATCACACAGGGAATTTTTGGAGCTGCTGATACATGACAAAGTCTACATATTTTCTACATTGTCATTAAGGTCTGTGCTGGCACCAAGTTGATTTAAATGTGTATTAGGATCCAGGCTTGGGACATATGCAACAGTTTCTATGGATGCTCATTGTGGGTCAGTTTTGCGGTCATAAAGGGATCTGTGGCACAAACTGAATCTGATATCCAGCATTACTGTCGCAGCTGAGCATTCTTTCTCTGTGACCAGGCTGACTTGACCTTAGACATTTTTAGTACCTGGTGTATAAGCGATGGTTGTTAGCATAGTCTTAGATCCAGTATTGTCTGTTGTCTTTTTCCCTCCTCCTCAACCTGTGGTTTCCTCAGATCGACTTGGATCCACTACCAGCTATACCAGAAGTTAAGCTCTAGAACTCCACATCCTTTCCCATAATAACCTGTGAGTTGTGATAAATTGATGGCGCAACTGTACTTTTTTGCCATCCTTTCATTTCATGTTCTTCACACAGTCACCCAGAAAATCAAAAATAAGGAAGTTTCCTTTGTCATTTGAATCTTATTAGTGAGAGAGAAAGCGATATTGAAAGGTAGTGCTCTGGAGGTATCCACCAGAACTTTCAAGCTCCAAGTATGCAAGGCACTTCGAAGCATAATAATGCTTTCCTTGACTTGATATCATGTAAATAAACTGCATTTATAATGACAGGCTCTCTAGCGGGTTGCTGATGCATCAGAGAATGCTCAGTTTAGTGAACGTAAAAGGCTATACAAGCACTTGACCTTTCCATGATATCCCACATCTTCCTCCTCCATGTTATAGTTACCACCTTGAAAGTATTTGATTGGGCTACCATTTTGGTATTCACTGTTTTTCATTTTTTGGGTATTTTGCAATGCAGGTAGCTTGCTGCTGGCCAGTCTTCCAAAGCTCCTCACTTTCCTAGTACTTTGGCCGATGCATAGCTTCCAGAATCAGGATGTCTGTAGTGTAGAGCTTGCATCGGCTGGTGACATATTCACCTGTTCCTTGTCATGCCGTAACATTTACATTTGATTATTGTGTAGCTAATCTGTAGGCATTTTTTCAGTGTTCCGCAGGCAGATTACTAAGATAAGTACTCCCATAGTGAATTTTTACTTCCTTTCTTCTGTAATGATTACAGTTATTAATGTCTAACTCAGATTTCTGTATTAAGGTAATTTGTACTAACTTAATGATTTGATAATCTTGTGGAAAGCAAGCTGTGCTTAATATTTTGATTCGTTGTGATAATTTTTTTTTTGCTTTTAACCAGAATTGTGAACTCCTCCCTATTATGCGTTATTTACTCTTGAGAGCAGTTTGCTGCTGGGATTCACTTCAGGAGTGGACTGCCAGGAGTTGCATGTGACTCTGTTTCAAGACTGCAAATGCATTTCCAAGGACGCCAGACTTATTCCTCTTAAGAGGCACAGTGAAAATAGGAAGAAAAAGGAAACAGAGGACATCACAGATGACTTGGGGGGGGGGGGGTTCAAGGTCCAGATATTTTGTACTGGAAGTGACACTGCAACAGCCCCCGTCTCTGGAGTCCCTTATGGCCGAGTTTCTTGGTGTGATTACTTAGGCACCTATGCCATCATTACCTGGCATGTCCCCCTGGACTTAATACACTGAAGTTAGCTCTACCATTGTAGATGTTCATCGTGCATACAGCTGCAGTCATAACAGATGGGTTATCCTGCCGTCAGGCGGGTCCTCAGTCGGCCGAATTCCAAAGTCTAGGTCCAGCGTTGGTTGTCGTCGCTTCTTCCCTGACGTCAGTGCGGCAGGGGTATAAAAGAACCAGCCAACGCCATCTTCTTCAGTCTTTCTTGCCGCGCGGTGCCCGAAGCAGAAGCAGTTCGCAAGTGCCGGTCGGCCAGCTCCTGAGATTTACGAAAATATTTCAGCCGAAGTCTTCTTGAAAGCTAAGTACCCCGTTGGGGAAACTTTTCTTGCCTCATACCGATGTCAGACAGTTAATAATTGCATTTCATGTGGGAAGCAAATACCGCATAAGGATTTCCATTCCTTCTGTATTCCTTGCTTAGGCCCAGACCACGACGAACAAATTTCAGCTCTCATGGACATGAAAGCTATTCAAGAGGTACCTGCAAAAGAACAAGGTCAAGGTTTTTATTCCAGACTATTCCTGGTACCAAGGAAGGACAAAGATTGGAGACCTATTTTAGACCTATCCATCCTAAACACATATTTACTCGTACCAAAATTCAAGATGCTCACATTACAGCAGCTTCTTCCCATGCTGGGCAAGGAGTCTTGGCTGGTAACATTGGACCTCAAGGAGGCATACCTGCATGTCTCTATCCGACAAGATTGCAGAAGATACCTCAGATTTCTTGCAGGTTCAACCCATTATCAATTCTCTGCATTGCCCTTTGGCTTATCTACTGCGCCCAGAGTGTTTACGAAATGCCTGGCATCAGTAATTGCCTTCTGCAGAATTCAAGGGATACAAATATACCCATATCTGGACGACTTCCTGATCCAAGCGGACAGCAAGCACATACTTCTGAAACACCTGGCGTTTGTAATAAAACTGTTGAACTTTCTGGGATACACAGTCAACAAAAAGAAATCAAAACTAATACCCTCTCAAACAATAATTTTCCTGGGTGCCAGCTTGAATACAAACACCCAGATGGCCTACCTCACGCCAGAGAAGCAAGGGCAACTGTCTCAATACTTGAGCAAAATGGCAACCTTCACCAGGCTGACTGCAAGGAAAGTCCTGCAGGCTCTGGGATTCATGGCATCTTGCATCCTGCTGATCCCATGTGCAAAGCTGCATATGAGGAAACTTCAATGGTACCTAAAAAAACGTATGGTCTCAACACAGCCACAGTTTGGAAACAATTATACCACTCATTCCATGTCTTCAAAAGGAATTTCTGTGGTGGGCTCAAGCATGCCAAAGAAACATAGGTCTCCCCTTCTGCATACCTCAAGCAAATCAAATCATCACAACAGTCGCCTCGGACTACGCGTGGGGGGCGCACATGACAGATCAGTGCATTCAGGAAAAATGGTCCCAAAAAGAGAAGCACCTACGCATCAATCAAAAGGAAATGCTAGCAGTGCAAAATGCTATTATGGCCTTCAAAGACCTACTGCATTCAGGCCAGCTATTGATAAGGACAGACAACACCACAGTGATGTGGTACATAAACAGGGAGGAACTCATTCATACCCCTTGTGCAGACTAGCCATATCCCTTTGGAACACGGCTCTGGAATTGCAAATCCAACTTCAAGCACAATTCCTGCCAGGGAAGGAAAACACACTGGCAGACAGCCTAAGCAGAAATATGACAGATCCACACGAATGGAAGTAGCATCCTCAAGTTTTCACAAAGATAACTCCGGCATGGGGACAGCCAGACATAGATCTCTTTGCTACCCACAGAAATTACCAACTGAAAAAATTTTGCTCAAGGACCTATCATCCACAGGCCTGGAAAGTGGACGCACTTTCTTTCCATTGGGCAACATTGACAGTCTATGCCTTTCCACCTCTTCCTCTGCTGCCCAAAGTTCTATTAAAAGCCAGAGCAGAGAGGCCAAACATGATTCTCATTGCTCCAGACTGGCCAAGACGACACTGGTATCCACTCCTGAAGAGCCTGACGCATTCCCCGCCATGGATCCTGCCTCTAGTGCCTCTTCTGTTGTCCCAGCACAACTTCAAAACTCTTCACAGTCCGCTGAAAACCCTCAGTCTAGCCGCATGGAGAATCCCTTGATTTCCCAACAGACCTTCCTCTCCAAGGAGGTGCAGGATGTCATCTTGGAGGCCAGAAGACCACCTACTAGAAAAACCTACTCGCCAAATGGAAACGGTTTTGTGCCTGGAGTCAGAAAAAGGGCCAGAATCCTTGGGTAATAAATTTACCTCAAATATTACAGTACCTAGCTGAGATGTTAAACAGTGTACTTTCCTTCTCCTCCATCAAGATCCATGCTTCAGCCATTTCTGCACAATACAACACAGATCCTCCTTTATTCTCTCATCCTCTGTTAAGACAGTTCCTCAGAGGGGCTAAGAATATAAAACCCCCAAGGGAAACCACCAGTACCTGCTTGGGACCTCAACTTCATTTTGGAAAAACTGACCCTGCCTCCATTTGAGCCAGCTGCTTCAACAGAACTGCAATATTTGTCATGGAAAACAGCCTTCCTTCTGGCTATCACCTCTGCACACAGGGTTTCGGAACTACAGGACCTCATGGCTGTGCAACCTTTCATCATTTTCCATCAGGACAGAGTTTCCTTACGAACCAACCCTTCCTTTATGCCAAAGGTAGTATCCCGTGTAGCCTTGAATCAGACTATCCACTTGCCTACCTTTTACCCTAAACCACAAAACAAAGGGGAAAGACTGCTACATTCCTTGGACATTCACAGACAACTTCGTTATTATTTGGACAGGACAAAGCCATTCAGAAAATCCGAGCAACTCTTTGTGCCCTATGCTACAGGTGCTCATGGAAAAGCTATCTCCAAACAGACAATCTCAAAATGGATAGCCCACTGCATACGCTTTTGTTACTCATTTCATGGAAAAACTGTGCCTTCAAGCATCAGATACCACTCCACAAGGGCCACAGCTACCTCTGCAGCTTTCCTCAGGGGGGTTCCTTCCAAGGACATTTTGGAAGCAGCCACTTGGAGTTCTGTGCACACTTTCTCCAAGCACTATCACCTTCCACTTTACTCTAAATCTAGAGTGGGCTTTACCACAGCAGTCTTGCAGGGCATCCTTGCTTTTCCTAGTTCCACTTAGTGCCTGCCACCCCTTTTTAGCTTTGGGATTCTACCCATCTGTTATGACTGCAGCTGTATGCACGACGAACATAGTACAGTTTTGTACCTACCATAAATGTAGATGTTCGAGTGCTAATACAGCTGCAGTCCAGGTTTCCCTCCCTCCATCCCCTCTTGGGACAGGCCTTATGACAAACACCTTCTCATACAACCTGATTGGGGTATTTTTTTTATGGTGTATTTGCTTGCAAACTACTGTTTTTTGATTATTCTATATTGCATTATTACATAAGTTTGTTTTGCCTTCCTTCTGGGGGCACCTGACATCTGGGGCAAGAAAAACTGAAGAAGATGGCGTCGGCTGGTTCTTTTATACCCCTGCCGCACTGACGTCAGGGAAGAAGCGACGACAACCGACGCCGGACCTAGACTTTGGAATTCGGCCGACCGAGGACCCGCCTGACGGCAGGATAACCCATCTGTTATGACTGCATCTGTATTAGCACTCTAACATCTACATTTATGGTAGGTACAAAACTGTACTATCCTGTGACTGCTGAGGCCTGCATTTTGACTGTTGAAGGGCAAGGTGGGATCTGTAGAACGTTCATTTGGGAGTTTCTGGAGACCCAACTTGAGGCCTCAAAGGTGCTTTCCCTGGAGTGCAGCAGGTAGAAGCCATGAAAGGCCAACAAGTGCATCCCAGCTTTCCCAGGCTTTTAGTAATGCTTTAGTTCAAGCACCCCCCCCCCCATGTTTCTACCACTTGCGCTGTAGCTCAGGTGATGGAAACCTTAATGTCTTATGTAAAATCACAGAGGCCTTTATTAGACATCCGATCAGTGGTGGAATTCTTTCCAAAAAGAAGAGTGGATCATCCTGAAGTGCATTGCAGTGCTTCAAAGGTTGAGGCTGCTGAACTAGAATAGTTTGACAGATTCCCATCAACAGAGAACCTTGATACAGGCGCACTGTAGTCACCCTGATGTTCTTTGTGTTTCACTGTTGCAGTCATTACATTTGGTCCTTTCATGTGTCCGACAGAGCTCAAAGGGGCAAATCCGGACGCCCTAAGGGTTCCAGGTACCAGGCTCAAGACTCGTACATGTCAAAGCAGTGGGGGCGCATCCACCTCCAAATTTGGAAGAGATAAAGTGCAAACCTATGGAAAGCAATCCCAATGGCTTCCCTCTGCCTACACCAAGCACTTATCTTTTGGCAGCACCCATAGGGGGAAAATTAGCACTTTTTGCTCAAAACTGGCAGTCAGTAACCCAAGACAAGTGGGTACTAAACATTGTATCACAGGGATACAGATACCATTTCCACACACTGCCAATGGCAAATGGTTGGCCAGATCTGCCAAAAAAACAATGGACAGAGGCACAGAAACAGGTTACGTCCCTCATGGATATGGGGGCCATTCAGACAGTACCAGAACAGGAAAAAGGACAAGGTTTTTACTAGACTGTTCTTGGTACCCAGAAAGGACAAGGCCTGGCGGCCAATACTGGATTTATTGATTTTGAACACATACCTGGACATTCCAAATTTCAAAATGCTCACTTTGCAACAGCTTCTGCCCATGCTGGGCAAGAATGTTTGGCTGGTGACTTTAGACCTAAAAGAGGCATACCTGCATGTCCCAATAAGGCAGTCGTGCAGAAGATACCTCAGATTCAAGGCTGGCTTAATGCATTACCAATTCTCTGCACTGCCCTTTGGCTTATCTATTGCATCCAGGGTCTTTACAAAGTGCCTGGCACCAGTAATTGCATTTTGCAGACAAAGAAGTATTCAAGTATATCCTTACTTGGACGACTGTCAAATTCAAGCAGAGAACAAGGACACTCTTCTACGACACCTGGCGTTTGTGAAAAGGCTTCTAACATGCCTAGGGTACACAATAAACGAAAATAAATCACAGCTTGGTACCCTCTCAAAAGATAACATTCCTGGGTGCAAGCTTGAATACAACTGCCCAGATGGCTTATCTCACGCCAGACAAAGGCAACTGACTACTTACTTCAAACTGATGGCAACAAAAATGCAGTCTTCTGCAAGACAAATTCTGCAGGCTCTGGGCTTCATGGCATCCTGCATCCTACTAATTCCATATACAAGACTACATATGAGGAAACTTCAATGGTACCTAAAAAGTTTATGGAGTCAACATTCACACAGTCTGGAAACAATGATTCCTCTCATCCCGTGCCTGCAACAGGAGTTTCTTTTGTGGGCAAAGGCCTGTCACCAAAACATGGGATAGCCCTTCACTCTACCACCTGCCAGCCAAACCTTAACAGACTCATCAGATTATGCCTGGGGGGCCCACATGGCAGAAAGATGCATTCAGGGCATATGGGCACCAAATCAAATGCATCTACATATCAACCAGAAAGAGATGCTAGCTGTTCAAAATGCCCTAACAGCCTTCAAGGACTTACTTCATCCAGGACAACTACCGATAAATTTAAAATAAAAAGATAAGTGTTTTCAGGCTTATAGATTTGTGTATTAGACCGACGCCATCTTCAAAACTAAGGCCAAAATCTAAATCTGTCTAAAAAACCAACGCCTGGGCCACGTGTGCAGGCCCCTATGCCTAAAAAAACAAATGATCAAAAATGGCTGAATATTTAATTACTCTGATCAGGGGTAGCCACCCACTCCCTCTAAGGGGCCTAGGCAAGGCATTGATTATGAATCTTTTGAACAGGATTCTATTTCTTCTGTCTCTTCCAATGGTCAGGATTTGTCTATACCTACATATGAGGACTCAGATGCAGAAGATTCCATTCCTCCCCCCCCCCCCCCCCCCGAGGATTTTTCTTTTGGGGAAACTTTACATACCTTAAGGGAGCATTTCCACTGGGAAAGTCAGGATTTCTTTGAATCTAAAAAGAGACTTGGGGATTTTCTTTTTCTTCCTCAGCATAGGCTTTTGGCTATACCTCCTGTTGTAGACATTGTTGATGATGATTTTTCAGAATCTAGTATGGCCCCTGATTCTCTGCCTTCGGCTCCTTGTAAGCCAGACAGATACTACAGGGTTC